>NW_027493002.1:0-290000 GCF_021521415.1 Bidens hawaiensis | reverse complement strand
GTGTCCGGCGCTGACGTGGCCTCGCTTCTTGCGGTTCTTTCTTAGTCTGGTAGTCATTTTAACCTGAAAGATCCAGATGTGTTTTGAATTGAATAAATTGTACGTGAATATATAATGTCCGGTGATGAATCAATTAGCTTACCTGAAAGGAATCAGACGGCGTGACGAACTGAGTTAGGAGAGAGTAACTCGGTTAGGTGAGAATGCAAACCCTAACTCGGTTTATAGAGTATAAGGGTCTTGTGTCTGAGCCCATGGACGTTTTTACGTGGGCTGAGGGCTTTAGTTTCTGAATGGGCCAATTTAACATTTAATATTTATACTTTATAGATAAAATTCGTTGAATAATAGTTTGTATTTTTAAGCATTGTTTTTGACAATTACTTTTAGTTAGGGCTGTGTAAACGAACCGAACGAACACGAGTCTTGTTCATTTTCATTTGTTAAGGACATAATGTGTTCACGAAAACTTACCAAACGAGATTTTACAAACGAACATAAATAAAATCGGCAGAGGCTAGAGATTAAGACCGATATATTCATCAATGTGAATAATGAAAGCATGTAAATGAATTGAACGAACGGAACATGTGTTCATGTTCGTTCGTTTATTAATAAACAAACATAAACAAACTTCCCATTGAACAATTCACGAACAGTTTACCAAACGATCGGTTCGTTTACAGGCTTACTTTTAGGCTGGTCACGTTATTATTAACTTACTTTATTTTTGTTTCGGTCATTTGTTGTATCTGTAACTGTTAGATACGTCTCGTTACTCGGTATTCGTCGGGTTCACAAATCCAAGTTGTTTCTCTGATTATGTTTACATGACTGGCATGATGGAATCATAATTGTTGCGATGTGCATTTCTAGCTCAAACTTCATTCTTAAAACTATCATGTCTATGGTGTTACTATAGCTTTAGCTATGCGTACTAGTACGCATACGCTAAGTATACAAACAATAATAAGTATGTGTTCGTGTCCCTATAGGCCTCTTCAACCTTTCGGATGGATCCGGAGTAATTTACATAGTCAAGCCAAGTACAATCATCTGTCTCAACGAGAGTACAAGACATTCAAAATAGTAAAAAGACAAGTGAGAGAAAAACACTTGAGCCCATATCATCTACGAGGTTTCTTTTTAGGGTCATGCTACGGCTACACTACCCTTATATGATTTCACACATAACACGACCGTCCACAAAACACTTAGACAACCATTAAAAAAAATAAAGTTAAACTTTGAAAATTATTGATTAGAAAGGTTGTTTGGGGGGTCAAACTTAGAGAATTATTGGTCAAAAAGACCGTTTTGTTTAATATTCAAACGACTGTTTTGACTGTAGACGATGAAATTTTAAAAATATTTGGTGAAAACGGATTCGTAAGGCCGTTTGAAATGATGTTGGATTATATGTTAGACAATTTTGTGGCTTCTACATTGTTTTTATTGAGTAATTCACAAACTAATTAAGACTTGTGAATGGCGCCAAAAAAAGAGTTTCTCTTTTGAGAGGATAAAATTAGTTTGAAAATAAAAAGAAGTATGAATTATGATTCTGTAATTTGAATCTCTATTTTTGGCAGTAATGAACGAATGATATTGACCTGAAAAACTGGAAGCCACAGGTTGTAAAAATCCTCTTAAAATAATGCAGCAACGTCCATAATTGCATTGCATGCGTCGTCATCGTCCATCAACTCTTCATTGCCTACCTTCTTCTTTCTTTCTCCGGTTTCAGACGAGACATGCGTAACGCGCCGATCAATTAACCAAGGCAACACGTTACGTTCATTGATCTCTCTGAATCATCATCATCATCATCATATTGAACAATGTCCATGGATCCGAATCCCAGCCCTAGGAGAATAGTGACCATGGATCCTAATAGCCCTAGGAGAATTGTGACCATGGATCCTAATAGCCCTAGGAAAATAGTGACCATGGATCCCAATAGCCCTAGGAGATCAATGGCCATGGATCCGAATGCGAGTCCTAGGAAGATGCGAATCCTATCTTACGTCATGACCAGGATCCCGAGCTTCAAACGCAGGCAATTACAAGAGTTAGAGAACGAAAGGCTTCACCAGCCATCCGCTTTACCCGAAACGTACACCGAGCTTTCTCAACGTGAATCCTACACCGAAATGGCCGAACGTGTGGCTCAGTTAACCGACGATGACATCCTCGCGAACATTCGTGCTGTCGTGGTCGAGGTATCTCAAATCCGATCTGTAATAAAAACTCTAGGCGAGCGTCCTGATCCGGAAACCGTTGAGATGGCTAGGTCGAGGTACGCGGAAGCTGAGTCGCCATTCGCGGTTCAATTCGACGGGATCACATTGTCGGAACAGGAGATGGAGGTGGTGGAGAAAAGGAAGAGGGCGGCGAAGATAGAGATGCAGATGTATAAAGCTTTGATCTCGTTGGATGAGATGCATGAGACTTATAGCAAGCTGTTGGTTGTTGCTGAGAGAAGACTTAATAAGCTTTATGATACTGCTAAGGATGCTGGTAAATTATCCAGGATTGATAATAAGGTGTCCTCTATGCTTCCTACAATTGCGGAGGAGGTGAAGGAGGAGATGGCTGATATTTTAGAGGACGTGTTGATGAACGGTGTCGAACGGATTGATTTATCTTACCGGCAATTGCCCTTTGTTCCTGAAGCGTTCGGGAAGCTTCGTACTCTGGTGTCTCTTAACCTGTCCTCCAATAAACTTTCGGTTAGTCTGCAATGCAATCTGCTCAGACTTAAACCTATTTGTGATGCGAGCTGTTAATATTTGCTTGTAATATTTGGTGCATTGAAACAGGCTCTTCCAGATTCACTTGCTGGACTTGCGATGCTCGAGGAGCTTAATGTTTCTACCAATCTGTTTAAATCACTACCAGAATCCATTGGCGCGCTGCAACTATTGAAGATTCTAAATGTCTCTAGCAACAAACTCACTTCGTTGCCCGATGGCATTTGCAAATGCAGGTAATCAGTTAAGGGGGATTACAGCTACACGCTCCCATTTTATCTCATGCCATCATACGACTGTTCACAAAACATACAGACAATCGTTTTTATCAAAAAAGTAAAACATTGAAAATGATTGGTAAGAACTCCCGATTGAATAATATTTGTACTGTCGTTTTGATCATTAGAGGTCAAAATTTCAAAATTATTGTTCAGAACAACAGTTTGACCAGTACTATGACAGTTGCTCTGACCATAGACAGTCAAACTATGAGATTTTTGGTCAATCAGTCGTTCGACCTCTACTGGATGGTTATTTAAACCAGTATGGGTATAGATGACCCCATCAAATAAACTAACAAAGTAAAAAATCTCATTCATCACATTACCTACTTTCTTCTTTTTTGCATATTTTTTTTTCTTTTTTGTATTGGTTTAGGATTACTTTCTTTTGCATTTCATCATATAAAATAACAAGAAACTGATATTGTTGGTTCAGATCATTGGTAGAATTTGATGCCAGTTTAAATAAAATTGGAAATCTTCCCGCCAACATCGGTTACGAACTGGTGACTCTAAGGAAGCTTTTGATGCCTCTAAACAAGTTGCGTTGCCTTCCTACCTCCATCGGCGAAATGACATCTCTTCAAATCCTTGATGTGCACTTCAATGAGCTCAAAGGCCTGCCATACTCAATTGGAAAGCTAACAAAGCTTGTGGTTCTTAATGTAAGCAGCAACTTTAATGATCTCACATGTCTCCCTGACACAATAGGAGATTTAACCAACCTTAGAGAACTCGATATATGCAACAATCAGATTCAAGAGCTGCCCGTTACATTCGGGCGGCTGGAGAATCTGACTAGACTATCGGTGGAGCATAACCCGTTGGAGGTTCCGCCACCCGAAGTGGTGGCAGAAGGTGTTGAGGCTGTGAAGGTGTATATGAGCAAAAGGTTGTATGATTTAATAGTGGAAGAAGAGCAGATGATGATATCGGAAAGGGAAGAACAGGCTGAGGCTGGTTGGTTTATGTCTTTGTTTTTTGGGCCGGTTTCGGGCCCGGGATCATCTTACCCTTACCTCACTCATCGACTATGATCATGTCGATCTAGCTATATGGTAGTTTGAATCGGGTATTCTATTCTTCACTCCACTCTGTTATAGATTAATTGTTTTAGTCAGGGGTGTATACGGGTCGGTTTTGATGGGTTTGAGCTCAAACCCAGACAAAATCCGAAATTACGTTACAGGGTTTTATTTTTTTTGGGCCGGAGAAAAAATATGTTCAAAAAAAATACATTTAAGCCTAAATCTTTTTGTTAATTAAAAGAGCGATATACATTTCGGGCTAAAATATTGCGTTACATTATCATTAACTGCTTATAAATAACTTAAAATACAAAATAAATAATGAAAATCTATAAATTCGATTATATTTGGTTTGTAAGGAAAATCTACAAACACATTAACCAACCCGTCAGTTTTTGTTCCGGCTCGGTTATTTTGGTTTCGAATTCGGGTTTTTCGATACATGCACGCCCTTGGTTTTAGTGTATATTTTCCAAGCCAAAACCAAACCTATAAACATGTATGTAGATTTTTGCAGGCACGATGACGTATGTTCGGATAAGGCTTAATGTTTTGGTTTATGCATAAATGCGGGGCGATCCATTAGGCCGAATCCAACCCATATCTCCCTACTATTAACGGGGTGGTACTTATCCTTACTGAGGGCTCTCTTTCGGTTCAGTTTAGCAAGTTCTCTCTGTAGATGCTAACATAGACAACACACACACATATATATATATATCGTCAGAGGATGGTCTCAGAAGCCTGAAGCCCCCTTCTAACGGGTTATATTCATTTTACACTTCTAGACAAAGACTCGAAAATGCTAGATTCGGTCTACACCATTCCAAGACCCGACAATTGTTACTTCAGCAATGCATGAGATTGTATATCATATATATGTAACATGATAAATTTTGTTCCATGCATTTTATTCAAATAAAATGGGCTCGTTTTGTCTTCCTCTATTTCACAAGGAATTAAGAATATTGATGTGAAATGTTATATGAATGTGAAATTTCTTTTGACTCTTTGATTGGTTTAACAAATAAGTTCATACATACGTCTTAGAAGATCGATATTAAACAAATAAGTTCATACGTCTATATTGTTTTATGGCTCAATGGAATAAATTGGATGTGGTTCAATGGTAGAGCACTCACTTTACAAGTAAGAGGTAGGGGGGTCAAACTTCACTATCGCCAATTTATATGGGAGATATGAGGGATGACCATGACGAGTCCTGATCTCACCGGTTTTACCGGCTCCTCGCTGTCGTGCCATTTGGCGGGTGTGGGTTCGGGTTTTATCCGGTGAATCCCTCAATAGGGGGACCGCTAGGGGCTCCGTCCGTCCGGACTAGTGGCCGGCTCGGGCTACCTTTAGCCAATGGGGGCCGCGTACGAAGTACCCGGCGTTACTTAGTTGGTCGTTAAAAAAAAGAAATGTAAAGAAATCATGAAGAAAAGGAAAAAAATTGATTGGGTGTGCTAAAGAGTGATGTGCGTGAGGTGGGTCACTGGGAGCCGCCATTAATGGTCTGAGGGTAGGAGCATAGTGTTTCAATGAGATCATTGGTGTCACCTCAGCATCACTAGTGGTGTTTTCTGAAGTATAAAATAATAGTTTTATAATATGTTAGATGCTTAAACATATTAACATAACTCATTAAACAATACACAATCATTGCCATAAATAAGAAAAGAAATTAGATGCAAATCAATAAAGTATTGAAATTCTTCAACAACAAAATTACAAAATCACACATATCTTCAGAAACCTAATCATCAAGACTCGATAACATCATGTTTCAATTGAATTAAATGGGAGTGTTGCTGTACTCTAAAAATGGAATATTTAATTCCTGCGAGATGCATATACATGTGGTTTATAAAAGTGTTTAGAAGTATGATAAAAAAAATCACATTAAAGACTTAGTTAAAATACTAGTTCATTACCATGTATAGCAGGCTAGCAGCTACACTAGTCTTGGGCCTTGACATGTCTAGAGCCCAAACTCATCAAGAAGTTTAAATGACTGACTAAATGTGGAGGCTTGCTGGCTTGGTCCCGTACTCCCGTTCTTTAGGTTTGTGACCATGTGTATTAATTAACTTCTAAGCAATTTTATGCATTTTGTTAGAGCATTCCGTGCAGCTTTTCAATCTTTATAATTACACTAAAAAGCACTCATTTTTTCTCTCATATTCAATTAAATAATACTCTTTTACATTTTTATTATTATTTTTTTCGCACTCATCCACTTACAACCACTTTCAAATATATTTAAAAATAAATAAAGGCTGAATAGTGTTCCTCCAAATTTACGCATCGCTTTAAAAAATAAAATAGGTCGTACAAACCGTAACTTTTTTTACTCCTTTATCAAATTCGTATATTAAAAGTTCTCTTAAAGTCGTTTTATCTATTTATTTTGGATAAAACATTATTTACACCTTCAGTTTTATTTTTCTACTAGTTTGAGGCTCGTATATTACACGGGTAATTGATGAAATTTTATACTGTAACCATTAAGTGAAATATAGTTAACAATATGATCATACTTCTTATACAGTTACAATTTACATTTAAATTACAGAAATTACATAACTAAGATTACACAAATATGTTATAAATAAGTAAAACCTTCATTGTACATTACATTTGTGATTATATTGGTTGGTATACATTGTTTATCACAATCAAAATCTTTAGTCCATGCATGCTTGTAACTCTCGATAAGGTAACATATATGTATGTTTATAACTCTTGATATAGCCACATATAGTTGTCTGTGTGACAAATAAGATTCTTCAAGTACATACCAACCCTAGATAAATAATAATATATTCATGAAACTAACAAAAAACATATTCATACACATAAAATATCATATATTTTAATCAATTAATATAATGTCATCTGAGATCATCTGCTCATATTTATCCCAAAAACATGATTATTCAAAATACCAGATTACCTGAACTTTGATGATATAGTCATTCTTATAATCTTTAGAATTTGAAACTGATTGATCATGATAAATTTGGTGTCATTAATATTCTGTGTATGACAAATTTTTACTTGATTTTATATTTTACAACTAACAATTGTATAATCAAGCAATATATAAACCGGAAATTAAAATATAACAAAATGATTTTTTTTCATTTCATATTAATGGAAAATGACAAAGACATACTAACTTAAAATCATGTTCAAATAAAAGTGATTATTCCACGTTAGCAGAATATTAGAAGATTAAAAGTTGTATAAAGTGAAGGTAGTGATTCTTATTTATAATAGTTGAAAGTATTAGATAATGAATGTTTAAATTTTGAATACTAATCCCGTGTTATTAGTTAATATTATGGGAGTTGTTGAAATATTTAATTAATCGATATATATATATATATAAATAACTTACAGGAAAAAAACAAAGATTTCGGATTTGTTGGAAGCATGGTAAATGAATTTTAACCGAGTTTACTATTTTTTATATTAATGTGAAAATATATGTTTCTGAAACATTTTGGCCTTAGTTATAGAAGAAAATATTGAAAACTAAATAATGATTTTCTTATTGCTAAAACCTTTTATACTAAGCAAAAAATCACATAAATAATGATTATACTTTATATAGTAAATCGGTATACATAGATTATAATTATAACATTCAACTTCAATAATATAATGTTAAACACCAAGGTATATATAACATGTATTTTCCATGTTTGCAATATTTATGCAAAATGTTTGAAGAAAATTAAAAAAATACACATTTTTCTGAGTTCAAATGCATACAAGAAAATTATTAATCCAAATTAAAAACCAATCTTATATGAAAAATTAGACATTGTTCCTCGAATCCAAGTTTAAAAAACAATTTGTAGTTTATCATACAAATCCAAATTTTTCGACAATGATGCACCTTATATTTGCTTTAATTTGCAATTATCTGTGACTTTAAAATTTTATTCTAACAAACCTGCAACGTCAATTTTAATATTTCCTTATTTTCTTATTTCACCATTAATGTTAATGAATGAATCGATTAGAATTTAGATATAATAATAACAAACTTGAATTCATATATTAAAATTACTTAAAAGACAAGGACCATAAGTGAAAAAAAATGATGAAAACTATGAGATTGACAAGTGGCAAAAACAATAGTCTTTTATTATAATAGATAGATTTCAAAACACTTAAACTAAACTTGCTTTGGTTTTTATAAACAAACAAAACATATTTATAAGAGAAGAGGAAAAGAAATGCATACATAGAAAAGAGAGAAGGAAAAGTAAGAAAATGTAAAAGAGGATAAAAGAACGATCGAGGTAATTTATAAGATTGGTGATGTGAAGGGCAGAAGGGGTCCATAACCTTTTTAAGGAACTCTCGGCCATACCTATTAATGGACTAACATTTTATTATTTGTTGTATGTGATAAATCATATAAAAAGATAAATTTTGGACTTAAACTTATAGTTTACATATTTTTTTCTAAGTAATCGAAATAATTGTTTTTGGTTGTATCTAATTTGATACCTTGAGTTCTACTTTTTAACAAAATGGAATACTCCATTAGTTGAAACAGATGAAATACAAAAAAAAGTTTACGGGTTACGTCGTCACTTCTGTTTTGACGGTTACAGAACGTTTAGAAACTAAAAGTAATATGCATGACAAATCTTGTGATATGTTGAAATTTAACATTTCTTTCTAAGTATGAGAAGGTATGGGTTTCGTCACTATTATTTGGACGATGGCCAAACATTTCGTCTTTAGGATGGATGTTAGTTAAAAAATTATGTTTATTTTTTCAAGCATTAATATTATTTACACTTTCAGTTGCATTTTCTATTTCAAAACATTTAAACCAAACTTGCATCTGTCATTAAACAAACTAAACAAAAAACGGGTTTAACGAACTTTGAACTTGAACCATATGGCCCGGATGATTTCTAAAATTAAGGACCGTAGATTTGGACGACATAGGAGAAGAGACACATACGTGGAAAAAAGAGAATGAATGCTTTGTCCTTGAGTACAAGCAAATTTAAAGAAATAGTAAGAAAATGTGAAAGAAAGATAGCAAACGCTAAATGATTTATAAGATAGGTGACGTGAAACGGTCAACGACCTTTTTTAGGGATAACTCTATAGCCTTACCTATTAATGAAGCCTTTATTTGCTTGTAAAAATTAGGCTTTAAAGAAAGAAGAATTTCAAGCACAAACAATAACACTAATAGTCACATATACATATACAATACGAGTTTCGAAATTGATAAGATAAATTTAAATGTGTTCAAACATTATATTCAAGTAGAAGGTTTTCAAAAATAAAAGGTCGTAAGTCATAACCAGTACTTAAGTACTTGACAACCCAGTTTCAACTCCAACGATGAATCACATTTCATTATTTTTTAATTATTCTTTTCCTTGTCAACAAATGTGAAGACTTTTTTGGGTTTAAAATCACATTATCTGGCCTTTCAAATTGAAAAAGTTCAAATATATTTTTTTATAATAATCTTAAAAAAATAAGTCCTTTTGGGTTTCCGTAATGTACTTGCTTTCCAAGTTTTCTATACACTAGTACGTACCAATATCATACCATATATGATAATATGATGCCTTGTTCTCTATAATAATAATAATAATAATAATACTATAACCCTCACCGTCACCGGCTACAACTCCCGTAGCCTCACGCCGATTCAATTCACCACACAATCCACTCCGATCGCCTTTTCATTCATATATTCAACAATCGTCCGTACTAATTTTCTATTCGGTTTCGCAGGTTTACGTTTTGTTTTTTTAGGGCTTTTGGCGTTAGCTTCACTATTTCGACATGGCTTCGATAGTGATCAAGGTTCGTTTTCACGCTTTTGACCGGTTCAATTTTGCATATGCATGTTTCCAATTCGCTTTGATCGTGATATTATGTGCTAGGTTTTAGTGTTGTGTTCTGTTTTGTGGTGTAATTGGTTGATTGTTGTATGTTGTAAGTGATCGTAGTGAATGATCATGAGGATAGAGGATAGTGCTTGTTTTCTGATGCTGGTTGAAGCTAGGGTTAGGGTTTGAGTTTGTTGTATAATTTTTTTATTTTGTTTATATGTTTGTTAATTTTGATCATGATCAGTACTGTTTTATGCAGGATTTAGTATTTTCGTGCGAAAACCTAATTTAGTTTTTTTTTAAGTTTTTTAAATCATGATCAGTACTGTTTTATGCAGGATTTAGTATTTTCGTGCGAAAACCTAATCTAGTTTTTTTTTTAGTTTTTAAATAATGATCAGTACTGTTTTATGCAGGATTTAGTATTTTTGTGTAAACTTAATTTTTTTTAAAATCATGATCAGTACTGTTTTATGCAGGATTTAGTATTTTCGTGTGAAAACCTAATTTAGTTTTTTTTTTTATTTCTTTTTATAATTTTTTAATGTGCTTCTGGTTTTAAGTTGTTTGATGTTTGGCTTTATTAGTTTTGTTAATAAAAAACAGTTGAATTGCATTTTATGAATTGAAGAGTTTTTAGGTGTATCGTGTATTTAAGGATTTATTTTTTGTAAAGCCTTAGTGTTGAAACTCATTAAGTGAAATTTTGCAGGACATTATTGTACAGGTGTTAGCTGAATGGTTATCTTGTTATGATTGAATTATATTTTTATCAGTCTATTTGGAATTTTGGAATGTGTTTTGTTTATTTTAGCTGCCAGTTGATAAAATTTTGATACACATGTGTGGTGATTTTTCAGGTTAGGTTTGGGGAAACACTTTGGCGTCTTAATGTTTCAATCAGTGATGGGAAACTTGATCTCGACATGGTTATGTTGAAGGAAAAGATCCGGAGCTTCTTTAGTTTTGGATCTGATGTTGAGTTCACCATGACTTATGTTGATGAAGATGGTGATGCTGTTACTCTTGCTGCTGATGATGATCTTTGTGATGTTGTGACACAATCTCTGGATCCATTGAGGATTACTGTGAACTTAAAAGGTAGTAACTTTAGTGGACCAAGTGAGAATTCGGCTCCCTTGAAGTCTCCGCAAAACGAGCAATCAAATCAAATCTTGAACTCCGCTGTTTCTGACATTTTGAAATCTGTTCCTGAGCCACCGCTTGAGGCTATTGGAAAGCTGTCTCTTGATTTAGCATCTAAAGCATCATCCTCTGCACCTGCGGTTGCTGAGCTTGTGCAAAAGATGAAGGCTGTGTACCTTGATCCGGTTTTATCTTCTGTGGCTAGCCCGGGGGTGTACCCTACTACTGGTGGTCCATCAAATGTGAACTCTGAATCATTTACTGCTAAAAAGAGTAAGGTTCAGTTGAAAACTGAAGCTGAGGGTTCAAAGTCAAAGAATAAGGAAAAGAAGGTTCAAAAGGCTACCGGAGGTGTGAAGTTCAAAGATGGTCAGTCTCTTAGACGCATGGATTTTAAAATTCCTCATTCTGGGTATGGATTTATAAACGCTCCAATCCGTTCAAACTCTGATAAAAAGGATGACATCAGCGGTGGATCTTTGGATGAACATTATGACAGTTTTGTTAGAGCCCTAGGTACTGATTTTCAAGGTCAACAATTTCAAGCAAAGCCAATGAGTCAACACATACAGCATCAAACGGCTGCTCTGACGTTTTTTCCTAGTCGGTTAGCTGCTGGTATTAACAAAAATACCAATAATTCTAGCAGCTCTTCAGGCTTCACTCCGGGATTGGTGAATGCATTTAATCAATGCCCATTTTCTGGAGTGCCATTAACGAGCAGATCCGATTCACAGGGTCATTCTCGTCACTCTGACAGTCCTCATGGGAAGAGAGATGTTATTTGTGATAATAATGGCGTGAACAATGTCTTCCACAGAGGTGTTATTTGTGATGGTTGTGGAGTTCACCCCATAACCGGCCCTCGGTTTAAGTCAAAAGTGTAAGAAAGTTTAGATGTTAGTTCTGTTAATTTTTTTAAGCATGTTTTTTTTACTGAACTTTTAGTAAATTTGCAGGAAAAACGATTATGACCTTTGTCAGTTTTGCTTTGTGGGAATGGGAAATGCTACTGACTACACCGTAATGGATTACCCAACAACGGCTTATGGGGATCATCATCTGCCTGTATGCTACTTTTATACTAAACTAATTTAGTAAAATTATTAACTTATTACTAAATTGTCTATATTCTATGTTTTTACAGCCGCTTTGTAGTCCACAGCCACATATACCTCTACATAATACCATGCAGGGTTTTGGGTTGAATCCATCTCAGTTAAAGAAGCTCGATAGCCTGTTCATACTTGATGTCAGTGTTCTTGATGGAACCATCATGGCTCCACTTACTGCATTTACTAAAACATGGAGGATGAAAAACAACGGTTCCGACAACTGGCCCTTCGGCTCATGGCTTCAGTGGATCGGCGGAGCTTGTTTGAGCAGTTCAGTTTCTGTTGATGTTCAGGTTTGTACCTTTTGTAACCATATCTTATAATATATGTGAAAAATTGAAGTATGGTCTTTATAGCGTTTATCTTTTGTCAGATCCCGGTAAATGGGCTGTCTGTGGGAAAGGAAGTTGACATTTCAGTTGACTTTACTGCTCCTGAGCTTCCGGGTCGACATACATCTTACTGGCAGATGGTGTCGCCATCTGGATGTAACTTTGGGGAGCGGATTTGGGTCACAATCGAGGTAATTAAGTTTAATGAGTTATAAATTGTAATAATGCTTAAATATCAGTGTTAATTAATTTGTTTATTGTTCATGAAGGTCGATTCGTCTATGAAAAATGTTGGTGAAACCTTAATCAATTTAAATCTGCCACCTGTCACTAAGCCGAAAAAAGTTTATCATGAACTGAAATTTCCTGTTAATGACTCATTGAACATTGATAACGATGATGATAAGGACAGTGTGTCAAGCACTATGGCTACCATTTCTGGTCCATTAGAGACTGTTAGCTCTACAGTTTATAATTCAACAGCAGTTGGGACCGCTTTGGGTGTGCTTCCAGCGGGAACTACATTTATTGACCCAAGTAGTTATCCTGAAGTGGGCTTTTCTGCAATGCCGTCTGTGAGTAGCGATGCAGCATCAGTGGTGGTTCAGCCAGCATCGGGCAAGCGTGATCCTGCTAAGGTTCTGGAGGCGATGGGGTTCAAGCAGTTGGATTTGAACAAGGAGATCTTGAGGATGAATAATAATGATTTGGATAAGTCTGTTGATGATCTTTGTGGTGTTATGGAGTGGGATCCGATGCTTGATGAGTTGCGTGAAATGGTGAGTTTGTATTGTGTTTTTTTTTTTTTTTGTGTTTAAATGTTTGTCAGTTTGTGTAGTGGTTTTGATGTGATCTGTTTGTTAGGGTTTTGCAGATGTTGAAGCGAACAAGAGGTTGTTGAAGAAGAACAATGGAAGTATCAAGGGTGTGGTCATGGATCTCATCAGTGAAGAGAAAGATTAATTCAAGAACTGATATAAGCATGTCTATATATATATAATAGGCGTGTGGGGAAGACTTGGTGTGTGTTTAATAGTGTTGCTTGTTTGAACTTGGTCTTTACTTTTTTTAACTTGGTTGGTTAATGACGATGGTTTTACTGTGACTTTGCAATCCTGGTACTTGCTTTATGCAATTTGATGCTGTAGGCACTCTTTTAAGATGGTTTTATGACTAATTGGCTGTGCAATCCCTGGTTTTTGCTTTAACCACAACAAATACTAGTATTTTACTAGTTAGTAGTAAATAAAAACTACTAAACTAAATCAAATAACAGTTGTGAGTGGATAACTCAAGGTCTATGATGGGTATTGATGATCTGCTGCTGAATTTGTTGTCTTCTTGTTGACTTGGCTTTCTATATATGTTATATCTACAAAGGCAGGGCCTATGAAGAAAATTATTTATTGATTTTTTCTTTTCAAACAACTTTTTATAAACAAACAAGAAAAATTACATGAACAAAAACTTAAACCATCTCAACCAATATATTTGTCTATTTTTGGACCTATTCGTATACCAAAGATAACCAAACGACTTTATATTCCCGATTATGTCTTCGATCTTGACCTCTTTGCCTTCAAAAGTTTTCTCGTTTCTCACCTTTCAAATTCGTCAACAAGCTATAATCACTAACCAATGAAACTCCTCCTTCACAACCACACTAAGCTCAATAGAATTATATAGTTCCGGTAAATCTCTAACCGAGAACCCATATATAAGAGGGTGATTACACCAACAACTAATGTGATCCCACACCACTGCCGCAATCAAACAACCAGTGGTAACATGATCCGCCGACTCGTATCCCTAGTCGCAAAGATTACATCAGCTGTTAGAAACTGGGATATTCCGTCTCTCAAGAGCATCATGTGTAGGTGTTCTATTCATTTCCCCCCTCCAAACATGTATGTTGCACTTTGTCGGAACCCATTTGATCAATCTCATGACATGACATAGTTGCTAAAATATTTACTTTTGATGCTGTCCCTTTTGCAATTGGGTAATTTGTTCATATAAATATATAATAACCATAATTTGTTTATATAAATATATAATAACCATAATTTGTTTATATAAATATATAATAACCAAAATGTTGCAATAAAAATTGTTTATAGAGGTGACACACCAGAAGAAATTGCCAAGAGAGAAGCTCGATCTTTCAATTTAATCAAGAATTGAACATAAACTAATAATTTTAAAGATGCTGTTCCTTTTGCAATTTACCATCTCATACTAAAATCTTCTAGTAAATAATGACATGATACAAATGTTGTTGAATAAACTAATCTACTCAAAACATAATCTATCCTAAAACAAACAAACTTTTGGGTTACATACACCATATGTCAAATAAAATGTCACAAGCTCACCAATAATCATTGCAGGAACACAAGCCATCTTTAAAATGATGAAACCTAACACGATCCCTAACAATAATCTCTCTATTATAAACCTTTGAAATCACTTTTGTTGCATTATGGCAATCAGTACACACCCTTAAATTCTTTGATATTCTTATAGGGGTACCAGCAGTAGTCTTTATAAGCCCGAAAGCAATAGCAAGTTTTTCGCTATGATGAAACACCGATGTTTCTTTATCACATTCTTCCGCTTCAAATCTCGCATCCGATACATTCGGTACATAACCTGCCAACTTTATTTCCTTCATCATTTTTTCAGTTTCTGCATATATTTTCTCACATTCAGGATTTGCATTATCTTCTGAAAAAAACTCGTGAACGACCCCGTTCACCTCAATTGAGCTACAACCAGGAGTCTTTTTAATCCCCCTTTGTTTCATCTCGGTTCTAACCCTACTTGCATCTTCTAACCTCCCGGCCGAGGCATATAAACTAGCTAAAAGTAAATAGTCCCCACTATGAAGAGGTTCTAAATTCATGATCTGATTTACCGACAGTTCACCAATTGTAACATTTTTATGAACTTTGCATGATGCCAATAATGTCCTCCAAATAACCGCATTCGGTTTTATAGGCATGCTTTGTATAAACTTGTATGCATCCTCTAACAATCCAGCTCGACCAAGTATGTCAACCATGCAACCATAATGCTCGATTCTCGGTTCGATATTATAATCTTTAATCATGGTTTCAAACAAAGCACGACCCTTGTCTACCAGACCCGCATGACTGCAAGCACAAAGGACACCAATGAAAGTGATATCATTTGGTTCTATACCGTTTTCAATCATTAGATCGAAGTATTTGAGAGCTTTGTTTCCTTGCCCATTGCTTGCGAGACCTTGAATGAGCACGGTCCATGATAACACGTTTTTTCTAGGCATGTTTTCAAAGACTTCGATTAGATTCTCGGTTGACCCACATTTCGCATAGAAGACAAGTAAAGCGGTACCTAATGTTACCGTAAGTGGTAGCTTTTTCTTCTTTATGTAGAAATGGACCCATTTACCTGTTGCTAAAGCTCCAAGTTCAGCACAAGACGAAAGCACACTAACCATAGTGACCTCATTCGGTTCAACGTTAGCCTTTTGCATATCATGAAACAGTGTAAGTGATTCTTTACATCTACTTGCTTGGTTGTAACTAGATATCATCGCACTCCAAGCAACCACATCTTTTCGTGGCATTTGATCAAACAACCGTCGAGCAGTATCCACATGGCCACATTTCGCATACATGTCAATAAGAGCAGTGACCAAAGTTAGATTCTTTTTAATCCCATTCGCTTCTATATACTCATTAATCCACTCCCCTAACTCTAAATCCCTAACTCTCCCACACGCCGTCAACACGCTAACTAACGTAACATCATCAAACTCAGCTTTTACCTCCAACATATAATAAAACAACTCAACAGCCTCTTTCCACCTCCCACTCTTCGTATACCCCGAAAACAACGCGTTCCACGTAAACACATCTCGTTCAGACATTTCATCGAACACCTTGCGTGCAACCCCAATTTCGCCACAATTCGCGTACATACCAATCAAACTATTCTCCACAAACCCACAACACCCAAAACCCATCTTCACCACCAACCCATGAATCTGTTTCCCTTCTTCCAAACCCCGTAATCTCGAACAAGCTTTCAACACACAAGAAAAACTAAACTCATCAGCCTGCACATAACCTTCCATCATTTTCTTGAACATAATAATAGCTTCATGGGTATGGTTCTTTAACACAAGTCCTCTTATCATTACATTGTAAGCAGACGAATTGGGTTCGTTTAATTTGTCGAAAACTGATATGGCGTAATCAATTGGCTGGTGACGTAAGATGATTGCGGCGGATTCGAGGAAGTTTTCGGCGACTGATGGGTCGGTGAGGAAGCGGGTTTTGATGAGATGGGCGTGGATTTGATTGAGGTCTTTTAGGGTTTTGCATTTTTGAAGGATTAGAGGTTTTGGGTTGTGTGGGAATTGGGTGATTATTATGGGGTTTGTGGTGGTGGGTATTTTGGCGGGTGTGATGGGAATGGCTACCGCCATTATCCGTTGTTGGTTCGATCTTGTTCTGCAAACAAGTGTTGGGAAATCGGAAAGCTTTATTATATTATTATAAACGAGCTGAGCTCGAGTTACGATGTGATTTTGGAATTTAGCATCTTCGTGTTTGAAGAGGTAGGTCCCAGCAGAGCCCAGTTGGACCCGCAAGACTCACCTTAAACAGGGACGTCTGCGCAGAGACCAACTGGATCCGCAGGACCAACCATGCTCAGAGACGTGACGTCCTTACGCGCAGTACGCAAGCTGGTCCCGCAGGAAATGCCTCCCAATGGTGAAGGACTCCGCCTGTCCCCGCAGCCTCGGATACAAGCCATTAGGGAAGGCCACCCGCGCAGCATGGCTACACGCACAAGGCACTTAGCTCTCGATCATTCAGTGTCACCTGAAGGAATGAGCCAAGCCGGGAGCAATCCCGCACAGAGGCGGGAGGGGGAATACTCCCGCCCAAATAAGCCAGTCTGTATACTAAAGGACCTTTTACTGTACCTGACGAGGTATGGGCGAAAGATCTGATCAGAGATACAACAGCTCACTGATACAGTATGGCGAGCAGCATGCTCCTGTACTGTATCACTATTAGCCGCTGCCTACTCACCAACTACTGTCATACCACGTGCGTAGCCGGCAGTTGGTGGAAAGGGAATAGTATACAGCAGGCCTGGTCACTATCAGCCGCTGCCTACCCACCAACTACCAGCAGGGCACGTGCGTAGGCTACTGTTGATGAACAGGAACACTGTTGCAGCCGGCCATACCTCCTTGGAAACCTACCTTCGGCTATAAATACCCCAAATGGTATGATCATCAAAACACAACATATCTTACTACATTATTATCATATTATACCTGATATCTGCTCTAGCAATCTCTTAATATACTTTTATATTTAAAGAGCAATCTAGTCTGATTCTCACGCCGGAGGGTGGTCACAAGGAGGAACCCCCCCCCCCCTTCTCAGTGACGAGCTCACGGTGTCTGTTTTGCAGGTTATCAGAAGAACCATCTTCCAAGGGTCTAACCCCTCGTGGGAAACAGCTATCCAACCCCCAGGTTACCAGTAATCTGTCTGGGGTCCGGTTAGTGTTTCTTCATTGGCGCCATCCGTGCATAAAGCTAGAACTTTATTTTTCTCCAGTTTTTGCAAACTTCTACAAAGATGATTAGAGAAATTCCGGTAACCACAACCCCAGCTACTGGGATGAACACCGGCAACACAGTTTTTACGAACACTACCCCGGCTACCGAAGCCGGGGCAAGTGAAGTAAATTTTACGAACACTACCCCACTTACCAAAGCCGGGGCAAGTGCAGTAAATGATCACCTACTGGGATCCACCGATATCCAGTTTGAGAAACGAAGACTCCCCCGCCAGACTTTCGATGAAGTTAAGGCATGGGCGGAAGCACGACAAAAGGAATTCCAGGCTGAGTTGGACGAACGCTTGCGTTCCGTGCAACAGGCCGACGAATTCGACTACTGGGAGGATGACTCGGAGGAATCCGACTCCGACGCGAACCCTCGCCATAGGGCAAAAGGGAAGCGTAAAGAAACGGGATCCCAACCGAAAAGGCATTTTGGACAAGCCTTCAAACCAAAAAGCACAGGTGGAAGTCCACGAGACTTCTCTAAAACGTTCAGACCAAACGTTGCAAATGCAGGAACGTCCAAATTTGCAAGGGACATTGCTGAAGCAATCGCCCCAAAGAGTGCCAAACAAATGCCCAACATAGGCACATATGACGGTATATCTGATCCAGACGATCATTTGAACAGGTTCATAGCAGGGGCAACCGTCAGCAATTGGACGGAACCCACGTGGTGTTACATGTTCCAAATGACGCTGGTTGGGGCTGCTAGAGCATGGTTCGATCGTCTACCGGTCAACCACATCTACGACTGGGCAGACTTCTAACAGAAGTTTAGCCAACACTTCAGCCAGCAACGGAAGTATACCGAGGAGCAATGGACAATCCTCAAATGCATACGAGAGGAAGACGAATCTCTGCCAAACTTCATCACTCGCTTCAACTCAAAGAAGCTAAGTTTGGGCAATATCAGCGAAGATCTTGTTCGCGCTGCCTTCATCCAGGGCGCACATGACCCAGAGCTCATCCGCACCCTAACGGGTAAAGATGGCATGCCATCCACATGGGATGGCATCATGACAGCAGCAAAACGCTATGCGGAAACAGAGAAGCAACTGGGTAGAGATCTCCCACAGAGCACAAACCTCTACACCCAGAGGACGAGAGAAGACAACGTCCTCACCGCCCGACTAAATAAAAAACGAAAGCTAGGCATTTGGCAGTCAAGGGTAAACTTTGACACCTCATCCGGCTTGCAACATCGGTTGGGCGGAAGGGATAATGTACAGTCGCACCGGAACTCCAGATGGACGCCACTCACCAAAAGCGTCACTGAGATATTCGCCACTGAAGAGCTCCCATGGCCAAAGCCTCCAATAATCCGACATCGTCACGATGCTGATCGGAGCAAATACTGTGACTTTCACAAGACAAAGGGCCACAACACTGAAGAATGCATAGATGTAAAGGATATGGTCGAAGCATTTGTCAGAGATGGGACGCTCGCGCACCTCGTGGCGTAATAAAGGCTGAGCAGGCGAGTGCGTATAGAACCCCAGCTGGGGAAAACACGAATCAATTCCAGCTTCAAATTCGAGACTACATGCTGCGTAAAGAACGAGATCCCGAACCAGGTGCGTATCGGCTCGATGGCACTCCCATCCCAACATGGAAGGGAGCTCATTTACACAGTCTGCATGTAAATCAATTCCAATTTGTAAAGAAAAGGCCAAGAGCCACTTCTAATGGAAATGATTCTCTTTAAGAACACCGAAGCTGATGATTTTACATTTATACTTTTCTGAACTGATATGCCGGTTTTCACCGCATAATTACGTCGTCATTGCATGGGAAGGCGGTGCTACCCGCACGAACCCAGCAACGTGACAAACCTTCACGCAGGTCAGTTGAAGGGGAAAAAAGTTCAGCACCCAAAAATGAAAGTGCCGGTCTATCCGCATGAATCATTAAGGAAACTGAATAATAACCTATCAACAACCGCGCGTCGAACGGTTAAACTATCCAACACTGGTGACGGCATTCACATTACGTGAAGTCGTTGCGTGGGAAGGCGGTCTTACCCGCACGAACCCAATAACGTGGCAAACCTTCACGCAGAGTCAGTTGAAGGAGAAGAGTTCAATTATCCCATTAAATGAAAGTGCCGGTCTATCCGCATGAATCATAAAAGGAAAATGAACACTAACCTATCGACAACCGCGCGTCGAACGGTTCAAAACAAAATTCTGAAAAAGGATAAGGAAAACCTACACGCAGGTCAGATAAGGGTAAAGTTTTGCCATCCTACTAAGTGCAAGTGACGGTTCTACCCGCACAATCACGAAAGAGGAAGCAAAACTTCACACCTATTATCAACCACGTTCAAAGGTTAACTTATCCTCAAAAGGTAAGAAAAACCTACACGCAGGTCAGATAAGGGTAAAGTTTTGCCATCCTACTAAGTGCAAGTGACGGTTCTACCCGCACAATCACGAAAGAGGAAGCAAAACTTCACACCTATTATCAACCACGTTCAAAGGTTAACTTATCCTCAAAAGGTAAGAAAAACCTACACGCAGGTCAGATAAGGGTAAAGTTTTGCCATCCTACTAAGTGCAAGTGACGGTTCTACCCGCACAATCACGAAAGAGGAAGCAAAACTTCACACCTATTATCAACCACGTTCAAAGGTTAACTTATCCTCAAAAGGTAAGGAAAACCTACACGCAGGTCAGATATAAGTTAAAGTTTAGCCATCCTACCAAGTGCAAGTGACGGTTCTACCCGCACAATCACGAAGGAGGAAGCGAAACTTTAACCCACTATCAACCACGTTCAAAGGTTCTTATTCTAAACACTTGGAAAATTGCTAATTTAAACTAAGTATGCAAGTCATAAGTTTATAAAGCAAGGAACCCAAAGAAGGAAATAACAATCTTATACGCAAAAAGATTAATATTTCAAGAATATATTACAAGAATGGCCGGGTAACTACCCGCCTAAAAGAATAAAACTATACAAGTCTATCTTAGCAATGGGAAGGGATCTTCAGGATCAAGCTTCAGGGCCGCTTCCACTTGGACCCGCTCCGTCAGAAGAACGGGGTGGTTCGAGGAACGCTTTGAGGACAGCTAACCCATCATCAGCAGCAGCTACTTCGTCCACCTTCTCCACCACTGGATGCGGGAAGGCGGCGTATTGATTCAATGCTTGGTCATAAATGGCTTCGGTATCCACATCGAACAAAGGGAAGTTGGAAGGCGGGACGCCTTTCTCAACAAACCCTAGACCAAGCAGGAAGCCGGCCTTTTCCCCATCCTCATGAGAAGCGTTGAGGGCTGCGGTCATAGCATCATCGTAAGAGGTCTCTGAAAAGACCCGACGCACAACCTTACAAAGAAAAAACAAGTATTAGAACCTTTTCCTACAAAAGAAAAGCGTGAAGATAAAACTAAACATACCTGAGGCAACGCTTCTCGAAGAAGCCATTGGAGGGCAGCTTGAGCTTCTTTATGGGCGCGTTCGGCTTCGCTCTTGTTAAGGTTGGCAAGTAAAACTTCCTTTGCGGCAGCCTCTTCGACGCCCTTAAGCTTCCGCTCGGTGTGGTCAAGCACCCCCCTCTGGTCCAGGATTTCCTGGAGTTTCTTGGCATCTTCCATTGCCAAGGCATCATGAGCGCGTTGGAGAGCCTCTAATTTGGCCTTGAGCTCCTCATTCTCCACACGCAAAGGCTCAGCAATGGCTTCAGCCTTGGCAGCCCTCTCGGTTGCGTTTCGCGCAGTCTCCCTGGCCAGCCGAAGCTGTTCATTCACAGCTTGGGCAGCCTTGGAGCGGGCCTCGAGTCGCGCCTGAACTTCAACCTCGAGGGCCTTGAAGGCCTTCTCCTTGTCGGCGGCAGCTGCCGCCAGCTGTTGGTTCTCCTCCCGAAGAGCACGCGCCTCAGATATGTCATTGGCGCGAGCTGCTTTCAACTTGTCGTTTTCACGACAAAGCAGCTCGACGCGCGGCTGCGTCCGGGCCTGGAGAACCCGAAGCTCATTAGTTAGCCTACCCTCCTGGTAGCTAACCATGGCTTCCCCCAACGCACCCGGAGGAGCAGCGTGGCGAGCCCAGTCCACGCACTCCACAGGTGTGCGAAGGGTTGTTCCTCGGCGAATGTTCCATCGTGGAACATACACTTCATTGGAATCCGACACTGCAAAAGAAACAAAGGCAGTAAGGAAAAGATGATAAAAAACATAAGAAAAGAAAGGAACCCTACGCACCTGTAGGGTCAATGACAGGCCGATAGCCGCCAAACCCATCACCTGAACCTAAAGGAAATCCATCCAACAGGTCAGGCAGACGGGAAGGTGGCAAAGATCGGCGGGAAGCCCTGCGCGTACCTGATGGTCCGGCCATCGGTGCCGGTGGCGTTGGCATGGTGGCAGCCGCCGAGGCCGCCGTTGTGGTCACCGCCGCGGTCGCCGCCTCGTAGGCAGCAGCAGTAACCGCCGGCTCTGTGAAGGATGCTGTAAAAATCGCACTCACAGCCGGCGGTGACGTCATCTCAGCTGGAACAGTCTGCTCAGAGGGAGCAACTGAACCAGCGGTAGCAGGCGCAGGCACCTGGGTCGACGCCTCAGGTAGGCTGACCAAGCCTACCGTCATTGGCGGAAGGGTACTCCTCTGCGCCTCACCCCGGAATGCGTCAACATCCACGCCTGCACAAAGAAGAAAGTGTTAAGATAAATTTATGAAGTAATAAATCTACAAAGACAAACTATGATTGTACTTACGGGTTCTCTTGACCCTGAACGTACGGACGGGCGGGGAGGAACCCGATGGAGCCGGCCTCTTGGTACCGGTCACCGTCGTCTTCGTTGGTTCTCCGGAGGTAACGGTCGTAGCCTCCGGAGCAGTGGTCTCCTCACCACCGGGCTTCCCCGCCACCTCTTCACTATCTGACTCCGAGTCAGAGAGAACCACTGGATCAGCTGTGGAGGCCTTCTCCTTCCCCTTCACGCCGGCAGCAGCCTTCTTCTTCCGCACAAGGGGAGGACCATCTGCGGATTCCTCAGAAGAAGACAGGATGTAAGGATTTCCAGCAACGGGTACAGCATTGAGGGGTTCAGGATAGAATATCTCCTTACCTGGCCGCCGGTGGCTCAGGATCTCTTGGCCCGGCGGATAGACCTCCACAAACCTATCCGCCGTTTGCTCCAGGATGGGCAACTCATTGTCATCCAGAGCACGAGTGCCCACCCGCACGGGACTGTCAGCTTCCCGCGGGAACAGGAGCGACTCCAAATTATTCCCCTCTGAAAGAAAAAGAAACAGTTAGAAAATTAACTAATATCAGCAAGAAAGACAAGACATACCATAAGGAATAGAGTTCAAACCGTATTCAAGAAGGATGGGAAACCGGGACGCATCCTTCCATACCCGGCTCATCCCCAGCAGCACCATCCCGGACTCCGCAAACCGGTAAACCGGAGATTGGACCCGGGATATCTTCGCGAACCATTCCGCCTCCTGGTAGCTGGAAGCGTGAAGGCTCGGAAGCGCTTGACCCTTCTTGAACTTCATAGCAATGGGGATGGCGCGGGCAGAGATGTAGAAGAACTCCCGCTTCCACGATCGGAGACTACGCTCGGTTACGCAGATCTTCAAACCCTTAATACGGGTTGTCAGGGTGTACCACCCCTGGACGCACCTCCAAGTATAAAAGGTCATCAGGCGGTCCACGTAGGGCTCAATACCCAGAATCCGACACACCCACTCGAAGTGCCGGACCTTGGCAATCGCCATCGGATGCACCTCGGTCAGGTGCACCCCGTGCCTCTCCAGGACACGGTACACAAACTTTGTCAATGGGAACCTAAGGTTCCCATAAACAAAGAATGCAGCATATACCCCGATCTTGCCACTGGGGGCATCGTACACAGTCTGGTGGGATTCAGGAAACTCAGGCTCGAGAGACTCGAGCATGAACTTCCCGACGATGTACTGGTACTGATCGACAGGTAGAGCACACTGGCACTCGCCAGCAGTACTCCTATCGTCGGCTACAGCTTCAGCATCATGAGAAGACATTTTTGCAGAAAGAAGTGATTTCGGGAAAATGCTTGCCTGAAAAAGGGGAGTATTTGCCGGAAATCACTAAGAAGAAGAAGAGAGGTGAAAGTGTGGATTACAAAGAGGCCTCTCCCCCTTTATATACTAATCGCAATTAATGCGGTGAATTTAATGCGGAGGAGAGAGAAATCGAAGGTGCAATGAAACTATGACACGTGGCAAAAAGCAGGCTGGCAACAGCTGTTGACAGGACGTGTGCCAGTAATTTCGCGGCCACGCGCCCGAAAAATCGTGCCCACGCGCCAGGAAAAGCGTCTGGAATGACCATGTTCTGTCACGTCACCATAACTTCCTGCACGTCCTGACACAGTCAGAAGAAACCGTCGCACGACGTGTCAGAGGTTTGGACTGTTATCTTTTCACCAACTCTTCGAATTTCAAAATTCAAAAAAATTTTGAAAATATTAAAAAGTAAGCGGGAAAATACCCCTTACCCCTTGGCAAACAAGTAACCGTAAGACGGATGCGGGTACAGTGTAAAGGCAAAACCCTTCACATACCTAGCACCCGCAGGGAATTGAAGCCAAATAAACCTTGGCAAACAAGTAACCGTAAGACGGATGCGGGTACAGTGTTAAGGCAAAACCCTTCACATACCTAGCACCCGCAGGGAATTGAAGCCAAGTATTCCTCGGCAACCAACTACAAGACGGGTGCGGGTACAGTGTAAAGGCAAAACCCTCCACATACCTAGCACCCGCAGGGAATTGACGCCAGGAATACCTTGGAAGTAAAGTAACCGTAAGACGAGCGCAGGCACAGTGTCAAGGCAAAACCCTTCACATACCTAGCGCTCCGCTGGGAATTGAAACCAAGAAGGATCTTCTGGGCAATGCTTGCGGAAACGGAAATAACATCCCCGCATAGCGGGAACGTCGAGAACTACGTTGTTGGAAGTTCCAAGATGGAATTGATGGTTTTAACATAATTGATCACTATGTTCAAAACTACCAAAACCTCATGGAAAATACATACAACTGGGACTCAATGCTCCTGACTTGCGAGGAGGTTACAGACCTACCCGCATCATACCCAAAGACCAAGCAGGAAACTCGGGTATTTCTGCAAGTGACAAGGACTTCCGCGGAAAGAATCCCCATGGAAAACCTTACAAAACCCTTTTCAAAACCCTTTGGTCAAGTCCAAAAGTTCACCTCACTTTATTAAACACTCATGAGAAGAACATTGGACTGGGGGGACTTGAAGAGGTAGGTCCCAGCAGAGCCCAGTTGGACCCGCAAGACTCACCTTAAACAGGGACGTCTGCGCAGAGACCAACTGGATCCGCAGGACCAACCATGCTCAGAGACGTGACGTCCTTACGCGCAGTACGCAAGCTGGTCCCGCAGGAAATGCCTCCCAATGGTGAAGGACTCCGCCTGTCCCCGCAGCCTCGGATACAAGCCATTAGGGAAGGCCACCCGCGCAGCATGGCTACACGCACAAGGCACTTAGCTCTCGATCATTCAGTGTCACCTGAAGGAATGAGCCAAGCCGGGAGCAATCCCGCACAGAGGCGGGAGGGGGAATACTCCCGCCCAAATAAGCCAGTCTGTATACTAAAGGACCTTTTACTGTACCTGACGAGGTATGGGCGAAAGATCTGATCAGAGATACAACAGCTCACTGATACAGTATGGCGAGCAGCATGCTCCTGTACTGTATCACTATTAGCCGCTGCCTACTCACCAACTACTGTCATACCACGTGCGTAGCCGGCAGTTGGTGGAAAGGGAATAGTATACAGCAGGCCTGGTCACTATCAGCCGCTGCCTACCCACCAACAACCAGCAGGGCACGTGCGTAGGCTACTGTTGATGAACAGGAACACTGTTGCAGCCGGCCATACCTCCTTGGAAACCTACCTTCGGCTATAAATACCCCAAATGGTATGATCATCAAAACACAACATATCTTACTACATTATTATCATATTATACCTGATATCTGCTCTAGCAATCTCTTAATATACTTTTATATTTAAAGAGCAATCTAGTCTGATTCTCACGCCGGAGGGTGGTCACAAGGAGGAACCCCCCCCCCCTTCTCAGTGACGAGCTCACGGTGTCTGTTTTGCAGGTTATCAGAAGAACCATCTTCCAAGGGTCTAACCCCTCGTGGGAAACAGCTATCCAACCCCCAGGTTACCAGTAATCTGTCTGGGGTCCGGTTAGTGTTTCTTCAGTGTTTGTTCATTTAACTTTAAATGGACACTTAATCAAACAGATAATTATGTTCGTGTTCATTTGTTTAAAAAATGAACATGTTTGTGTCTGTTTGTGTAAGATCTAAACGAACTGTTCATAGACATAAATTGAACAAAACTGAGCAAAGATAAACGAACATATATTAGGGAATGAAAATCAAATTATTTTCATTGATTGGGTGATCCTAAGAAATAAACAGTAGTTAAGACTTTCCAAATACAAACAATAGTTACAATATTGTATTGGTAGCTGATTGAGGAGTTTGGGTAGATGATTGATGTGCAGGAATAAGTTGTATATGAAGCCAAGAATCAGGTGTTGGAGATGTGTGTGTGTGTCGGTTTGGGTTAATGTGGTGTAAAGGAATTCGCTTTCAACGAAATGGACGCGTTGGGAAGTGTAGACTTTGTTTGTTAGAGAGTCAAGGAGATGGTAAGAACTTTAAGAATAGGAATAGCCCACGAAGATACAAGGAATAGATCATGTGTGTAGTTTGCATGGATGTAGCCATGGTGGATAAGCTATACAACCAAATATTTTTAATTTATCGTAATAAGGATTTTTATAAATAGACAAGAATATGAAGAATTATTTCAATATAGTGGTGGGAAGACGATTTATGAGATACGTAGCGAGAGCGAAAACAAATAGTCAAAATTTCGATTGAATTTTGGCTTGAGAGAGTAAGGCATACCCGTTTCGACTATATGGCAATGTCGCTTTTCAGCATAGCCCTTATGTTCGGGTGTGTGTGGTTGAGAACTTGAGATGTTAAGAGAGAAATGTCACAAGAAGCAAGATGAGAAGCGAGTTTAATGTATTCTCCTTTATCGTCGGAAAATAATTGATTAACTTTTGATTAAAAATAGTTTTTCAACACTTCTTTGAAATCTAATGAAAGATGATGGAGTTAGATTTATGTTAGTAGTGTTTTCTCTTAAAAAAATGTAACTATATGTTTTTTCGATCCGTGTAAACAATTATATAACAAAAAAAGTCATATATTAATAATTTATAACATTGAAATAGTCTAAATAGTTTGACTTTTAAGTTTTAATTTTGAAGTCATTGACCTTAATATTCTACAAGAAAGGAAATTAATACTTTGTGTTAGGTACGTCGACTTCATTGTAGTGGACGAATATATAATATTATTAATTTCATTTAAACAATCGCTTTAGTTTTTAATTAAAAAATTAAAACTAAATAAACAATAAAAACACAACCTTGTTTTCCTTTTCCTTTTATTTTATTTACGAACCGCTCCCCAATATACACGTCTGCGTTACACAGAACACACCATCGAGCGAGAATGGCTTCTTATTATTTTCTTACCACCTGTTAAATATTGTTGTAAGAGAAAATAATTCTATACTCGTTAAGAAAATAGTTATCATGATGAATTTGTAGCTTAGAAAAACATTAGGTAAAATTTAAGAGTATACAAAATAATACCATCACACATAAAAGAAACAATTTATCGTGGCTCGTGTGTATATTGATTAAATTATATTGCATATACTCAATTGTCTTATGCAAAAAGTTTATCATCACAAAATGTCGTCACTCTAATCCGTTAAAGACTAGTGTTATAACATAATCATGTAAGGTATTTATATCTTCTATTGTCACTAACTTTGGTAGCTATCACCGATATTTCCTTCCCAATTCCGTTTGCTTCTAACGAACAATGGTATCATTTTCAATTAGAGAATGTTATAAATTGCTTTGAAACAAAAAGTTAAGGATACATAATAGCTACCATTTCGTTCTAAGTAAATTTGATATTGATAAAAAAAAACAATAATTGAAAGTGTAATTAGTTTAACCATTGGTATGCAGGGCCCGCCTTTGAGAGGGGGCGAGGAGAGCGACCATCACGGCCCAAATCTAAAGCCATTTTTAAATAAAAGATTTACACAACCTAAATTATAAATAAGCTCATTTAGAATTTAATTATTTAAACTCATAAAGAAAACATTTTTACTCTCAAAATTTTCTCGCACTCGACTCAAAATGTTGTAATGATTTTCAGAGGCAGCCTTGTCGATAGAAATTGTTATTGATGTTATTAAAGATAACAAGTTATTAAAACCCAATTTTTTCCGTTTATCAAAACTATCAAGTGGCAGCCTGCCGTATGGTTTTCTGATAGTATGCTTAAGTCAAATTCTAAAGTCAGCATGAGCCCAGTTAAGACAATATTGTCCGGTTAGAGTGAGCCGACGATACTCTCCAAATTTAAGAAGTGCTAATTCGTCTTTTCAATATAAATAAATAAAGCTAGGATGCTTAATTACTAAGTTTATAATATCTAATTATGAACATTAAAAATTAAAAACCAGCCTCTGACCACTAACTTCTCCCCACAGCTTCACTTCTCACACACAACACAAAACAACACACACTAAATACTAAATAGTCGTCAAGCAACACTCCTCCACCTCAAAGATTCAATCTTTACAACATCTTCAACTAAAAAGCTTCAAACATTCTTCATAAAATCCCAATCTTCACCCTTCTCTGGTCCTGGCTTTTACTGTTTCTTGATTTTCCAGTAAAAAATAAAATAAAAATAAAGAAGCTTTAATTTCCCGGATTATTTGGATATGGACTTCTGGGGTTCAAGGGCTCACTCATCAAGACACCACCACCACTTTCACACTCTCCAATCTGACCGTCTTAACAACTCTGGTGACTCTCAAAACCTTCTTTTTTTATATATTTTTTTAAATCTTGTTTGATGGGTTGTAAGTTTACTTGCTTATTATGATAATATCCCATCTGGGTGTTTGTAATTATGATGTTTACTGGTGAAAAATCCAATCTTTTTGGAACATTCCAGATTTTCTTGATTCTGTGTGGCACAACAAGATCTGAATAATCCAAGTTACTTAAATCTTGATAGATGATGGAATATTGGAATTGGGTTTGTTTTAATATTATTATTATCCATATGTTTGACCTTCAAAGTTAGGCCACATGTTTTGTTTGACCCTCAGTCAAACTGCAATTATTGTTTGCTTCACTCTGTTTCCAACTTTCTATCAGATTTTTGTTTATTAACTCTCAAAATTAAATCTTGGATTGCTTCTTGTTTTGTGTAGATAATCATTTGACAATGGATGGAGATGATGATGTTAGAGCTTGGTTTCCCTGCCCTTTTTGTTATGTGGAAATCGAAATTCCTGTGCTTTGTTGCCATCTGCAAGAAGAACACTGTTTCGACCTCAAAAGCGCGGTATTTATTTGCATAAATTTGTTTATTAATCGGTTTTATGGTAGATTTAGATGGATTGTGAATTGTGGATTTATGGTTATACTCGGTTGTTTATCTAAGATGAAAGTTTTTGTTTAGGTTTGTCCAATATGCGCAGCAAATTTGGGGAAAGATGCAATTGCTCATTTCACATCCCACCATGTCCAAATGATAAAGGTACTTGACCAAACCTTAATTTTTCGCTTATAGCTTAATGTGAATATTAGCTGCAAGAACTGATTATATGGAAAATGAAATTATGGGTTACAGGGTTGGGAACTTAAAACTGGTTAAAAAACATATTTCCTGGTAGTAATAATAATAAATGTCGTTTAATAAATTAGTTTGTATATTTTGAGATTTTAAATATGAATAAATTAAATTCCAAACAATGTAATATGTGAAAGGGTGAAACATGATTATTTTATCAGATGGCGAAATATATAACATATTATCGTAAAAGGCGAGAGTGCGGGGTCTAGTAAAAAATACAAGGATAATTGTAAGGACAAATGCATTACTGGGACTTGTCCTTCAGAATAATTTATCTAAAAACTTATAGAAGAAGTAAATGGTAGATAAGCCAAGGGCCCAGCTATACAAACACCATTGATATGCTATCCAGACACTAGTAACATGTCATACAGTTCGTGTGGCCATACGAGCCGTATGGTATGGTGAAAGGTGGTCAAATAGGTCGTTTTGATGGTCATACGGGCCCGTTTGATAGGGTGGGTCATGTGTCGTATGAGAGCCAAATCATACTTCCAAACATTTGATTATCTTGTTATTACAACTTAAAACAAATCTAACTACTATTTGTCCACCCGTACATTTTACTTCACTTGATTATCTTAATATCGCGTTATCACTTTCAAGAAGCACATTGAATCAGTTGCAACCCATTTTAACACTCGTCGATTGCAGAGGAGGAGAAAGTCCCCGAAATCAGGGTTATGGAGCCACGGTGTGAGCCACACACGAGAAATGACGGACAGGGGAAACACACATGAAACCACACCCGATCCACTATCTGCATTCCTGCGCAATGTTTCATTTTCAGAGCTTCAAGAAGAACAAGTATCAAGTGTGATCACTTCTGACATCAAGAGGTATATAGTTTTCTTGTGGTTATTTTATGAGATTACTCGAGTTATGATAACAAAACCAGACCAATATGTTAAGTGAGTTTAGTGTGCAACAGTGGCTAACTGTATGCTATGTGCAGCACAAATGAAGTAGAAAAAGTGAAGGATCATGAAGAGAAACAGAATCAAGCAGCATTTGTTCAGCAATTGGTCTTGTCAACCATTTTCTGAAGTAAATAAATCAAAAACCTTGTATCATATCAGTAGAGGAAGTAAACATTGTATCAGTTTAAGCTTTTGCTACTTTTAAATAATCTGTCTTAATGGTTTCAAGTTTAACTGTAGTTAGTTATGAAAAGCCACTAGATTACCCTATCCGTTAGGGTGTGCATGAAACCAAAATAGCCAGTCTATAACTAAAATAACCGATATAATCAAACCAAGATAACTGAACACCAACTCAAAACAACGGAATGGTTTCGTGTTCTCAAAAACTAATTTTCTGATTCGGTTTTGGTTTTGCATGTACCGAGATGGAGAAAAATAAACTGAACCTGCAAAAATGTCTTTCGCTTTTTTATTTATGATTTTTACTTTTGAATGTCCAAGTAAATTATAATCAACTAATCGATAAATGAAATAAAATTTAAACCTAATGTTGTAAGCCAAATTCAAAATTATTGGCCATTTTTTTCAGCAACACAAAAAACTTAGATTAACTGAACTGTCGAAACATGAAATTAATCTGACCTGATCCATGACGATGTTTCCACGGATTTTCGAGATGAACGAACCACGTCTTGATCTTCTTCTCCGGTTGCTTGATACCTGCAATGGTTTTTCGGGGGTGTGGAGGTGACTGCTAAGAAATCTCAAAGATCTCTTGTTTACAGACACAAAAAAGTGGTGGTGGCTCTTATTGAGCATGACCCTTTAATAAGGAGGTGGAGACCTCCTTATATAGAGAGCCTCATGGCCACCATCATGATACCCTAATGGGCCTAGCCCAGTTAGGGTTACCTCCACAAAACCCCCTCAGCCCAATAACATTGTATTAGTCCATATAATAAAATAAGCCAAACATAATAAATTTAGGGTCGTAAAACCGGGTTTAGTACCATACCCCTACAAGCCCCCCCAATCCAGCGTTGCTCTTGGGCGCGCAAGCGTTTAGGTGGAGCGCTAGACTTTATGAGGTGTGTTAGGCCATGAGGCGGTTTTTTCCCTTTTCTTCGGCCTTGTCTTTATTGTCTTTGAGTTTTGGGAGGTTTTCTTCATGATGGTGACATGTTGTGATCTTTATGATAATGATGGTGCCCTGGCATGAATAAGATATATCACGCATCATAACAATAGTGGCGCGAGGCCTGATAAAAGGTAGAGCGCGCATCTCGATAATAATGTAACATAACTTGCGCGCGAGGCAGCTTACGAGTTATGAGAATAATAAAGCCTGCGCGCATGGCGACTTACGAGCTATAAGAATAATAAAGCCTGCGCGCATGGCGACTTACGAGCTATAAGAATAATAAAACTGCGCGCGAGGCGACTTACGAGCTATAAGAATAATAAAGCCTGCGCGCGTGGCGACTTACGAGCTATAAGAATAATAAAGCCTGCGCGCGTGGCGACTTACGAGCTATAAGAATAATAAAGCCTGCGCGCGAGGCGACTTACGAGCTATAAGAATAATAAAGCCTGCGCGCGTGGCGACTTACGAGCTATAAGAATAATAAAGCCTGCGCGCGAGGCGACTTACGAGCTATAAGAATAATAAAGCCTGCGCGCGTGGCGACTTACGAGCTATAAGAATAATAAAGCCTGCGCGCGAGGCGACTTACGAGCTATAAGAATAATAAAGCCTGCGCGCGTGGCGACTTACGAGCTATAAGAATAATAAAGCCTGCGCGTGAGGCGACTTACGAGCTATAAGAATAATAAAGCTTGCGCACGAGGCGACTTATGAGCTATAATAATAATGAAGCTTGCGCGAGTTGCGGCTTACGAGCTATAATAATAATGAAGCTTGCGCGAGTTGCGGCTTACGAGCTATAATAATAATGAAGCTTGCGCGTGAGGCGACTTACGAGCTATAAGAATAATGAAGCTGGCGCGTGGCCATGTGGGATATTATTAGGCTCCCGCCCTAAGATTCGGATGTCTTCTATTGCGATAACGTGGTGGTGGTATACCACGATAGTCCCCTAGTTCATTGCTGCTAAATGAGGTTGTCCTTATCCTGATTTGGGATTAGACTATTCTCATTTGTTGTGTCGCTTGCGCATAGGCTTTGGCTTTGTGTTATGCGCCACGCGCAGATGTTGCATTCGCGTGCGCGTAGACTTTATGTCCTGCGCCACGAGCAGATGTTGCATGCGCGTGCGCGTAGACTGTATGTCATGCGCAGATGTTTCATGCGCTTGCGCATAGGCTTTGGTTTTGTCATGCGCCACGCGCAGATGTTGCATGCGCGTGCGCGTAGACTTTATGTCCCGCGCCACGCGCAGATGCTGCATGCGCGTGCGCGTAGAGTGTATGTCATGCGCAGATGTTTCATGCGCTTGCGCATAGGCTTTGGTTTTGTCATGCGCCACGCGCAGATGTTGCATGCGCGTGCGCGTAGACTTTATGTCCCGCGCCACGCGCAGATGTTGCATGCGCGTGCGCGTAGACTTTGTGTCATGCGCCATGCGCAGATGTTGCGTGCACTGATGTGATATGCGTGAGCATGTGATGCGTAAGCATATGTAATATGCGTGAGCATATGTGGTGCATGAGCATATGTGGTGCATGAGCATATGTGATGCGTGAGCACATGTGGTGCGTGAGCATATGTGGTGCATGAGCATATGTAATATGCGTGAGCATGTGGTGCATGAGCATGTGATATGCGACTGCGCTCAAGCATCATGGTGGTGCGCATGTTGAACGGAGCGGAGCCGCGTTCGGTCTTGTATTCGGCGCGAAGCCGTATGGGTTTATGAGGATTCCCAACCTTTAAGTTTGGCGCGTGACCTTACGGGTTTATGAGGATTCCCAACCTTTAAGCTTGGCGCTTGGCCTGATGGGTTTATGAGGATTCCCAACCTTTAAGTTTGGCGCTTGGCCTGATGGGTTTATGAGGATTCCCAACCTTTAAGTTTGGCGCTTGGCCTGATGTGCGCATGCACGGCGACGGAGTGGTGACTCGCGGGCGCGCGTGCATGGCGGAGGTCTTTTGCGCAAAGCCCACATGGTGGTTTCCGCGGTGGTTTCCACGGGCGCTCACGCATGTCGGCGGAATGGTGACCCGCTGGCGAGCATGCGTGGTGGCAGTCTTCTGCGCAAAACCCACCTGGTGGAGGTCTTTTGCGCGAGACCCACATGGTGGTTCCCGCGGCGGCACATGCATGGCTGCGAAGTGAGAATCCGCGGGCGCGCGTACATGGCGACGGAAGTCTGGTAATTTTTGGATCTGCAGTTTAAGAGTTAGATCTGCAATTTTAAACCTAAAATCCAGGTCTGTAATCTAGATCTAGATCTGTAAATCAGATCTAGATAGATCTGAAGCTCGGAGCGGATTTAAAACCATCACAGATCCGGAGACTTGATCATTCGAATCAGGCAGTTTCTTTTTGCACAGATCTGGAAGCCTCTTTTAGATCTATGGATCTTTTTGAGCTTTAATAGAACAAGCCTTGAAGCCTTTTTCTGTAAACTTCCAGATCTGGGTTTTTCCTGGGAGAGATCTGACAGCCGAGACGAAGATCGAAGGGTAGTTCGTTGCCGTCCCACGGATGGCGCCAATGTCGAAACATGAAATGAATCTGACCTGATCCATGACGATGTTTCCACGGATTTTCGAGATGAACGAACTACATCTTGATCTTCTTCTCCGGTTGCTTGAGACCTGCAATGGTTTTTCGGGGGTGTGGAGGTGACTGCTAAGAAATCTCAAAGATCTCTTGTTTACAGACACAAAAAGGTGGTGGTGGCTCTTATTGAGCATGACCCTTTAATAAGGAGGTGGAGACCTCCTTATATAGAGAGCCTCATGGCCATCATCATGATACCCTAATGGGCCTAGCCCAGTTAGGGTTATCTCCACAAAACCCCCTCAGCCCAATAACATTGTATTAGTCCATATAATAAAATAAGCCAAACATAATAAATTTAGGGTCGTAAAACCGGGTTTAGTACCATACCCCTACATGAACCATTATGAAAACTGAAAAACCTAAAAGTGAACGATCTCAATAAATTTGGTTAAAGACTAAAGAAGTTAGGATAAACATTGACTCGAGTTAGGAGATGCGAAATACATATTATATAATGAGCGTTTTTCGAGTAATTTCAATTTTAAATTTCTAATACTCCAAATATATAATTATTTCATTACTTTCAACTCTATAATGTCTAAAACTTGAAGTTGGCCAGAAAATATATATAAAATGAGCGGCTAGGGCTTAAATTTTAAAACTTTGAAAAATAGTATATTATTATACATATACATAAAAAATTAAAAAATAATAAATAACAAACAATTCGAGCAAAATGAACCGAACCGAGCGAGGCTTTGCTCGTGCTTGCCTGCTTGGCTTGCTTTCAAACCAAACCGAGCCGAAATCAAACAAACATTTTTCAAGTAATTTCCGAACGAGCGTTTTTTCGAGTAATTTATGAGCGAGCGTTGAGCTGCGAGCAGGTTGTAGAGCCCTAAATTATAATCATTTTCTTAAAAACAATTTTCATACATGAAAGTCCAAACGTGACCGCCAAGTAACATAAACTCTAAACTGACCGTTATTCTATGCGATAACTTCGTTTATAAACAAACATATATATACAAGCATTGCACCAACAACACTACAACATATATTTCTAATTTGAAGCCAAAACCCTAAGTTTTACGCATGGAATCAAAGACGAAGAAACGAAGGTTGTTTGGTGGAGAAAATGTTTACGAAGAAGGTAAGAGAAGTAAGCAACAAGATTGTAACAAGACGTATGGCGATGCTGTTGCTTGGTTCAGAGGTGCAATGATCGGTAAAGGCAGTTTTGGTCGTGTTTTCGTTGCGAATGCCAAATCCAGACACAGTTCGTATCCACCAGTCATGGCAGTCAAATCTGCATACGTCGTTCCATTCAGAAGGAGAAAGAGGTTCTGGATAATATTCGCGGTTGTTCGAATGTCATCAGGTGTTTCGGTGAAGAAGTTACTATCGGAGATCAAGGTCAGATGGTGTACAATTTGTTATTGGAGTATGGCTCCGGTGGAACCCTTGCTGATCTTATTAAGAACTCGAATGGCGTAGGATTGCCGGAGTTGGACATGCGGCGACATACTAGGTCGATTCTTCGTGGATTGAGTCACGTTCACAAGCGAGGGTTTGTTCATTGTGATTTGAAACCAGAAATTGTATTGCTTGTAGCCCGAAAAACCGGTGATTTTATTGCTAAAATTGGGGATTTCGGTTTGGCGAAGAGGACGAAGCAGATCAAGAAGAACAATTATGGCAAGGGCACCGCTATGTATTTATCACCGGAAGCTTTGATTAATGGTGTTCAAGAACAGCCTGCTGATATTTGGGCGTTCGGATGTATTGTTTTTGAGATGTTGACTGGAAAACCGCTCTGGTTTTCGGATTGAGATTTGGGTGTTGAAGAGATGTTAACTCGTATTGGTGACGAAGTTGACTTGTTATCTGTTTCTAGCCGCATATCTGCAGAAGGAAAGAGTTTCTTGAAACATTGTCTGTGCAAAAAGGTTATGTGCAGATTAACTGCTAACATGTTGTTGAATCATCCTTTCGTTAAAGGGTTGTGCGATGATGACGATGATCGTATAAAAGAAGTTGGAGAATCACGCGAGGTTTTTGATACAGACAGGATAACGTCGGCATTGTTATCTTTCTATGATGATGCAGAAGATGATGATGAGCTGTGGTTGTCTACCTGTGCAGATGAGTATTCAAGCTATGAAGAAGATATGCATGCTACTCCAAATGAAGAAAGTATGAAGGCTAGATTACATGAAGTGCAGCGATTTCCAGTAAGATTAGTTACCATTTCCTAGAGATTTTAGTAACACTGATGGTTGGATTCTAACTTAGGATCATGATTTTGTATGTGTTCAAAGGTTGTATCATGGTATATTAGTATATACAACAAAGTTTCTTTTGTAGGATTGAGTATGAAATTGAATAAATTCTTTCAATCTTTCATATGTTTAACTGTGAAATTTTATGATTTTTGTATGTGATTATGCGTCCATTGTTGTTGATTTACATGGAAACACAAGGGATTCGTTTGGTTTCAAGTAAACATTGTATCAGTTTAAGCTTTTGCTACATTTACATGATCTTTCTTAATGGTTTCAAGTTTAAACTGTAGTTGGTTATGAAAAGCCACTAGTTTCAACTGTAGATAGTTTCAACTGTAATGGTTTCGAGTTTCAACTTAACCGAACCCAAAACAACGCAATGGTTTCGTGTTCTTAAAAACCAGATTTATGGTTCAGTTTTGGTTTTGCATGTACCGAGTAAGTGAAAATCGAACATGTAAAAATGACTTTTGCTATTATATTTTTAAAATTTTTATTTTTGACAGGCAAGTAATTTATAAATACTAATCCATTCGTCCCATTATAAGTGTTCATATTTCCAATTTTATTTGTCCCATTACAAGTTTCCACTTTTAAAATTTATTATTCATTTTCCAAGTAAACCCTTAAACACACACAACTAACATTAATAAACAATATTGATTGACCCACTTTTTAAGGATATTATTGTCATTTGGTAAGAAAAAAAAGTAATCATTCAATCCACCTAAACTTTGTGTTTTTGAAAAATGGACACTTATAATAAGATGATGGAGATTTAAATATTGTATTCTAAAAAAATTAGTCTGCAAACGCGTAATCATCAAATAACCTTTAATTAAAAGTTTATTGAATTTTAATAATAACTATTGACTGGTATTGGCCGATAATAATCCCTATTCATTTTATCACCACTGGCGGTCCCAAATTTCAAAAAATTGGTTCCCAATAGTCCCCTTAAAAATGACTTAGCGACGTCATACTTTTTCTAAATTTCAAATTAATTTTTTAGGGCTTTTGATCGGAAGGAGGATACAGATCGATAGATGTAAAACTTAAGTCGAAACGGTGATCCAAACGACTTGATTTTCGCTTTAATTCGTGTGTTTGAACTTCCAATTAACAAATATCAAATCGTTTGGATCATCATTTCGAGTTAAGTTTTACATCAATCGATTCGTATTCTTTTCCTTATCAAAAGCCCTAAAAAATTAGTTTGAAATTCGAAAAAAAATATAACATCGTTAAGTCAATTTTTCGAGTGACCCTTTTTTGAAACTGGGAGGGCCAACTTTTTGAAATTTGGGACCACCAGTGGCGATAAACAATGGCGATAAAATAAATATGTATTGTTATCGACCAATACCAGTTAATAGAGTTAATAAGATTAATAAAATCCAATAAACCTTAATTAAAATATAATTTAGACCTAACGTTTAAGACCTAAATTTTATAACCATTGCCCTCCATTAGCCATTTTTTCGACGAAACCGAAAAAACGGACACAAAATGAACCAATTATGAAAACCGAAAAAGCTGAAACCAGGCGGTTTTAACAACACAAAAACTAAATTTTCGATTCTCATTTTGATTTAGGTCCAAACTCACTCATGCCCACTCCTAGTATCCATCATTATGTTTTTGTAATTTGTGCAAATTGAATTCACATGTGAATCAAATCAATTCTTCTAAAAGAATGCAGTTTGTACTCAAAGCAAAAACTGGTGTCAATTGAACTCAACCAGCACAGAGGAACTTGAACATGATAAACAAAGCTGCAAGATCCACCCATTCATATGCAAAATCTCACAGAAGTAAAGTAATGAACATCAAAGTACAAAGATCATATTTCCATGATTAAACTAAAAGACTAGCATAGATTCAAGAAAATAGGTGCAGCAACATGTGTGACATCTTAAAATGCAAAATTAAGTGCATACAATTATAAAAATAAAATCTCCAACTCAAAACAACTTTATAAAACCACCACATACTCGTCTCAAATCACTCAATAATCAACTGGATCACACCCGCTCCAACGGTCTTTCCACCTTCCCTGATAGCAAACCGCATACCTTGCTCACACGCAACCGGCATAATAAGCTCAACCACCATCTTCACACGGTCACCAGGCATAACCATCTTCGACTCCTCATCCTTATCATTCATAATCTGTGTCACCTTCCCTGTAACATCAGTAGTCCTCATGTAGAACTGAGGTCTGTACCCTGCAAAAAATGGTGAATGCCTTCCACCTTCTTCTTTCTTCAACACATACACCAAAGCTTCAAACTTTGTGTGCGGGGTAATCGTCGCAGGCTTAGCCAACACCATACCTCTCTGAATATCAATCTTCTGAATACCTCTCAACAAAAGCCCTACATTATCACCAGCCATCGCTTCGTCTAAAAGCTTCTGAAACATCTCAACCCCGGTAACAGTCGTCGTTCTAGTATCCTTCAACCCGACAATCTCGACAGTGTCACCAATCCTAACCGTCCCTCTCTCAACCCGACCCGTAGCCACAGTCCCACGACCCGTAATCGAAAACACATCTTCAATGGCTAACAAAAACGGGAGCTCGGTCTGTCGTTGTGGAATCGGAATGTAATCATCAACAGCAGCCATTAAATCATAAATCTTATCCACCCATTTATTTCCCCCCTTTACAATTTTCGGGTTTTCGGTTAAAGCTTCTAAAGCTAACAAAGCCGAACCGGATATAATCGGGATATCATCACCGGGGAATTCATACGAAGATAACAACTCTCGTACCTCCAATTCGACTAGTTCAAGCAACTCTTCATCATCAACCTGGTCTTGTTTATTCAAAAACACCACCATATTCGGCACACCGACTTGTTTCGCCAACAAAACGTGTTCTTTCGTCTGCGGCATGGGTCCATCGGCACCGGAAACAACTAAAATAGCACCGTCCATTTGGGCAGCACCGGTAATCATGTTTTTAACATAATCAGCGTGACCAGGGCAGTCCACGTGGGCGTAGTGTCGATTCTCGGTCTCGTATTCGACAGTGGCGGTGTTGATGGTGATACCACGGGCGCGTTCTTCCGGTGCGGCGTCGATTTCGTCGTATTTTTTGGCGACGCCGCCGCCGGTGGAGGCTAAGGCCATGGTGAGTGCGGCGGTGAGGGTGGTCTTGCCGTGGTCAACGTGGCCGATGGTTCCGATGTTGACGTGGGGTTTGGTTCTTTCGAATTTGCCTCTGGCGGCGCGGACGGTGAGGGAGCGGCGGCGGTGGGTGGTGGTGGGGTTGTGGATAGATAAGTTAGCGTTGGGTTTGGATAAGAAAGTGGAAGAGAGGAGTAGTTTGGTGGTGGGTTTAGAGAGGGTGAAAGAGGAGGGTGGTGGTGATGAGGTGGTGAATGAGGCGGCAGCGGTGGAGATGGAAGCCATCGGAGAATAAGAAGAAGAAGAAGAAGAAGATAGGATTTGGATAATAATAATAATAATAATAATAATAAGGGGTTTGAGAATTGGGGTTTTTTTTATGGTGGGTGTGTGTATGGGATAGTGTGACGTGGATTATCATTGTTCATACCATTTGCCATATTGGATCCATTTATCTTTCCACCACAATTAAATCGGATTTATTTGACTCCGAATTCGGGAGTAGGAGTGGGAGTTTATTTTACGTTTTTAAATAAATAATAATTCAATGCATTATCTTCCCACCACAAATAATCGGGTTCATAAACCACACTAAAGCATTCTCAATCAAGTCTATATGTTTTTTAATATTTTTTTGAAAGTAATTATGAGTTTAAAAGAGATAAAATGTATAAAAATATTATTAGAATACAATAATTTTAATGAATTTTTGTTTTGGAGATAGAAGAAAGAATATGAATGCTTTTATGATATGAATATTCTGCATTCTCCATCAGTTACAATGATGTGTTAGTGCTTCAGATTTCTAAATTATAGTCGATCGAAGTTTGTTTGGACAAGATTAGAGTGAAACTTTTTTATCCTTTTATGTAGTACATGGATAAAAGACTATATTTCTCAACCTATCATCTAAAATTATGTGAGAGTAGTTTGTAAATTATAGGGTGAGGTTGTGAGTGGTTATGAGTTAAATTATAGATTGGAGAGAAAAAAGATAGTGATTTTTTGTAAATTTGGAGAAAAATATGTTCGCCCCTATTTATTTTTTAATATTTGTTAAATTGGTTGCGAGTAAAAGAAAGAGAAAACTGTAATGATAAAAATATAAAAAAATATTATATAATTGAAAAATAGAGAAAAATATAATACATTTTAGTGTAATTGTAAAGATAGAAATGAGGGATAGGTTTTAATATCCTTTATGTTAAAAGTAACTAAAAGTAAATAACTTGATTTTGAAATATAGGTATGAGAAAAATAAATTGAGATCCTTAGGAATAGGTGTTATGAAAATTTGAAAAAATAATGACTATTTATTTTTCAATCTTTGTAAATTGTTTTGTATAATTATCATCCAAAATTTTTTTGAATAATTATCACAGAAAATTTATAAATGATGGGAAATGAGCAATTTGTAAAATGTTATATTTGATCGTGTTTAATGTTTAACTTAATGAACAGAATTGACATTAAGCCAAACTTCAAACATAACTAGCAAAAAAGATAGGTGCTCAAAGAGAAAAAGAACAGCATTCATGACTTCATGTGCGGTATGCAACTCGACCCAAGCTAGTAGCAACCTAGAGAATCTATAGTGAACAATGAGGGTGAAGGCTTGTGGTGAGAGTGAAGGTTAGTGGCGTGGGTGATGGTGGTTTGAGATGAGCAGATGGCTTATTATGGCGCGTTGAATTCCAGATCCTTCAAGCTTTCTCAGTAGCTCAAGTGAACAATTTTTAACTTGAAATTCATAAGTTCAAAGTTCAAACATTTTGTTGGAGAAAGAAACTCTCCCAGGTGGAACTGCGGAAGTCGTCGTTCAAAATTATTGAAATTCCAGGTCATTTCATACTCACTAATAAAAACGAATTTATTAGGTAGTTTGGTTTCCTTCAGGTTATGCTTCTGACCGGACCGCAAACCAAATATACTAAAAATAACCCTAGACTGAAAACCACAAACCGAATATGCTCAACACGGTTTTGGTTTGGCCGTAGTTCGGGCCGCCTTTCAACCAGTCTGGAGCGGGTTTTGCACATCCCTAATGGTTATTGATTGACTTACACGTTGAAGACGAGAGACTAGTTCTTTGTTTTTTCAAAAAAAAAATACACGAAAAGTTTAATGTACAACAAATAAAAGCCAAACAACTGCCACTTGTACACCATGTCATCAGGTTATTGTAATGAAACCCATAATATAGCTAGAAGAATGTGTTGGTGCAAGAAAAAAATTTAAGTAAAAATTGTTTCCCTTAAAATAACCTGTAATAAAATCCATCAAGTTTTATAATAAGTCATTTTAAAACTCATATGATTAAACACTAATCAAATGAATAAAACACACAATTCTTGTTGCAATTATTAAACAAAAGATTGGTCTCGCTTATAACATTCCTAAACAAAAATATGACAATAAACTTAAGATTGCAATATTCGCTAAGCAAAAAATAATACTTAAGGCAAGGCAACCCAACCCACCGATTCAAACATACCTCTCTTTGTGGCAGTTACTATTTCTTAAGTGCATTCATTTTATCCCTGAGATAGTAAAGCTTTGCCCTCCTCACTTTCTTTTTGTCCAAAACCTTTATCTCTTTCACATTGGGTGAGTACCTGTATCAACAAACATTTGTGTAAAAAAAACTCGTTTTGCTATATAATTATGCAAAAAAAGTAAAAAGTACTTTGAACACTTACAGAGGTAACAGAGACTCAACACCAACTCCTGCAACCAACCTTCTTAATCTAATTGTTGTATTTAGACCTGCGTTACGTCTTGCTATCACAATGCCTTTCACTGTTGATACACGTCTCTTATTCTCAGGTACTTCCTGCAATGAACGGATTATATTATATTATCTTACTATTATAATATAAATATAAGATTAACTTAAAGTTTACATAAGTTTTGAATACAACACTTCACTTACCAATCTGAGTTGGATTATATAGCCTGGCTTTATATCAGGTATTTCTCTCTGCGTGCGCACTTCCTCCACCGCTTCTTTATCAAGTATCTGAATATGAACTACATTTTTTAAACAAGAGCTACAAAATCTGTATGTCCAAAAGTGGTAAGTATGAATAGAGGCATGCCTGCATTATGTTTCGGGCTGTCTTATCAAGCCTCTTGAACTTGATGCGAGGTGTACCCTCAGTAGCATTGGCAGAAGCATTTTGAGGGTCAGATTTCTGTGAATCATTCAATGTTGTAATGCCCCTGTTAGGCAATCGAGTCAGCATATGAGGTCCAAAAAAGAAGCCTGTCTTGGACGGTGATGCTACTGAGGGTATGCCGGTAATTATGCATGAAGCTGGTAGCTCTCGTAAGGATCCATAACTTTTTGTCTGAAATATATTCAGAAGTTAAAAAATGTTATAATCTTATTACTCAACCCACAAGATCATGAATAGCAACATACTGGTTTCAGCTTAAAAAAAATAAGCTACTGCAATTCTATGGCTTACAATTCTTTAAAGTAGTCTACTTTATATAAACATCGACTGTAACATGTGTAAAATGCAACCCTGACGAATAATAAAAAATCATGACTATCAAACTGCTGAGGCAGTAGAAAGATATATACTTGCCTTTGGGTAAAAATATTGGGGATGCTAATTGTATAAAAAGACAAGAGCTTTAGTTATGTTAGATATAAATATTAACATTGTAAAGTTAGGGTTTACTTGTATATAGCTCATGCCTCACGGGCCCAAAATAGGTTTCTCTAGATTTTCTTTCATATGCAAAAATTAAGGGTTCGCCCACCATTGTAGTTGATTCAGTTAATTCAATCCTAGATACATGATGATAATTGGATGCAATCAGCTTTAGCTAACTGGTAATTCGGTACTCAGGTAGGCATGTTAATGCCGAATTTTCCTACAATTTAAAACACTACATACATGTCAAAGATTAATACAGTTAGAGACAAATCCTGTGTGTTAGGATTGCTTGAACAAGCTTAGAGCTAGAGCCTACTATTTCTTTCACACAACTCGGCGCCTATTTTACAAGTAAAACTGCCTCGATTATACCGAATCGAAGAACACTCTGGTAAGACAAGACCTGTATATTCTACCCTGGCATTCAAAATGAAGTTTCATTTTCTAACCTAAAACATCAATTACCCAAAAAAGCAACTTATTATCAATCAAGGTATCAAATTCATTTGCATAGCTTCTTATAATCAAATTCCAAGGAGTAAATAGTAATAACCATTTAATTAAAACATAATATAATAGAAGAAAATTACCGAAAAATGGCTAGGAAGTAAGCGGGAAAAGAGAAGTGATTGATTGGCTTCAGACGAGCAAACCCTAGACGACGAGTAATTAAAGCTATTAACGGCGTTGTTTGCGATGAATCTGATTCGCCCACCAAACGATTGCATTGCTTCCGATGAGTTTCTTTCTTTCGGCTAAACCCTTTGGATCTATCTGCTTCCGGTTACTCTTGTAATTCTAAAGAGGGCCTGGCCTGGCCTTGCAAAACCCTCGTCGGCCTAGGACAAGGAGGTTTATGATCCGAATATTATTTGACCAAAATACCCCTGGAGCAATGAGGGTGTAGGTCTTAAATACATACCCGGTGAACCCGAGTCTGACAACAGACTAACCGAACTAAACTGAACCGAGCGTATTTTAGTTTTAAATATGAAACTTAGTGGACTTATAGATTTCGTGTTGGTAGTTGAATTGTTTAATATGAATACGTCTTGTATTTCTATGAATGTTGAAAACATCAAATCTTAATTAAACGTGATAAAAAGGATGAGGAGTAGTAATCAAGTTGCAAATTAGATAATCGGTCACTGGTTATAAAAATGGGTTTAACGGGTCGACGGGTAAATCTTTTTAACTAAATGACCTATTTAATTAAATGATGCCAACTAAACATGAATCTATTAAAATATGAAATTACTAAATACCCCTTAAACTATATGATCAATTTAACACTATAATCCATCTTTTAAAGCAAACGATTTAACAACATGAAATACGTTCTTTTACTAATTTTAGACGCATTGTTTGCATACTTATTATTTATCAAGTTTGTAGTCTCGTTGAAAAGAGTTTTCTAATAAGAAAAGAATGAAAAAAATGGAGCTAATGTGAAAAAGATATTAAGATCAAAGTAATGTTTGTCGTGTGAGAATCCATAAAAAACTGGAATGGGAGACAAAACAACTAATATACTCAATTTTATTTGCTCCAAACCAAAAGAAATACGTATAATTTAATCCCATAATTAACTTTTATTTACTCAATTTTCTTTTGAAGTCTTGTAACTTTGTCTTATAGGCTTGGGCCCAGACATAGCCTTTTCGGCCCGTGTTAAATTTCTCTTTTTAACACATTTTATTACTTGCACTTAAACTCTTTAAACCCTTTATCATAGTCACTTCTATAGTTCTCTGTCTCTTGCACCATCAATTTTGAAGTTGCATAGTGGTGTGATTAACTAAATCAGGTGCAAACTTTTGACAAGCTGTGGGTACAACAAGACGGACGCTAATGAAAACTTGGACTCCTTTTGATACAACTATATATGAAGACAGAGACCTTAGTTGAGAGATTTGAACACAAATGCATGCCACAGAAACCGCAATATTAAGATAAACATACCAAACTTTCTAGCAACTGTGACATACTCCTTTAAAGGCATTTTTGAGACTTGGTGGTCATCTCTAGTAGTACAATAATTTGTCCACGTACATGTACCCTGAGAGATAGATATGTTCTAGACGAGGCAATGAATCTACTTTAAGTAAACCATGTCAAACATGCGGGCTCCTAAGTTGAAGAAACACTAATCGACCCGGGGCAGATTACGGATAATCTGGGGGTTAAGTAATGTTTCCCACGAGGATGAGGTTCAGCAGAGAATGTCGTTCTTCAGATGACCTGCAAAACAGACACCGTAAGCTCGTCACTGAGAAGGGGGGGGGGTTCCTCCTTGTGACCACCCTCCGGCGTGAGAATCAGACTAGATTGCTCTGAATATAAGTGTATATTAAGAGATTGCTAGATAAGATAACGAGATATCAGATGATGTCCTTACCATTCCAAGGTGTTGGAGTATTTATAGCCGAAGGTAGGTTTCCTAGAAGGTACAGCCGGCTGAATAGTATTCCTGTTCTACCAACAGTGGACTACGCACAGGCCATGCTGGTTGGTGGATAGACTACGGCCGACAGTAACAAGGTCGGCTGTACACTGTTCCTTTACTGCCGGCTATGCACTGTTCCACCAACTGTAGGCTGCGCACGTCCCATAGTAAGGGTTGGCGAGTAGGCAGCGGCTAATAGTGACAAACAGTACTAGAGGGTGCTCCTCCTCGTACTGTTGTCGGTGAGCTGTCACCCTGTGATTGGTTCATGGGCTGTTCTGGTCAGATCGTCTGTTCTGCCCATTCCTTAGTAGGTATAGTACAAAAGATCTTCCAGAAGCATACGGACTGGCTCATTTAGGCGGGAGTATTCCCGCCTTGCTCATTCCTTCATGTGACTACTGAAGTAGCTAGTGCCTTGTGCGGCCTTGTTGTCAGTGCGGGTAGCCTTCCCTGATGGCTTGTATCCGCAACTGCGGGAACAAGCGGGGTACTTCACCATTGGGAGGCTTTCCCTGCGGGTACAGCTGGCGTACTGCGCGTAAGGTTTTCTCTGAGCATGGTGGGTCCTGCGGGAGCAGTTGGTCGTTGCGCAGACGTCCCTGTTCAAGGTGAGTCTTGCGGGTCCAACTGGGCTCTGCTGGGACCTACCTCTTCAAGTCCCCCCAGTCCAATGTTCTTCTCATGAATTATTAATAAGTGAGGTGAACTTTTGGACTAGCAAGGGGTTTTGAAAAGGGTTTTTAGTTTTAAGGTTTTCCGTGGGGATTCTTCCCGCGGTTTTCCTGATGTCACGCAGAAATTCCTGACTTTTCTGCTTGATCTTTGGGTATGAAGCGGGTAGGTCTGTAACCTCCTCGCAAGTCAGGAGCGTTGAGTCCCACTTGTGTGGATTCTCCATGAGGTTTTGGTAGTTTTCAACATAGTGATCAATTATGCTAAAACCACCAATTCCATCTTGGAGTTTCAAACAATATAGTTCTCGACGTTCCCGTCATGCGGGGATGTTATTCCCGTTTCCGCAAGCATGGCCCAGAAGATCCTTCTTGGTTTGAATTCCCTGCAGAGTGCTAAGTATGTGAAGGGTTTTGCCTTGACACTGTACCCGCACTCGTCTTACGGTTACTTTACTTCCAAGGTATTCCTGGCGTCAATTCCCTGCGGGTGCTAAGTATGTGAAGGATTTTGCCTTGACACTGTACCCGCACCCGTCTTATGGTTACTTGGTTGCCAAGGTAAGGGGTATTTTCCCGCTTACTTTTGAATCTTTTTGAATTTTTTCGAAATTCGAAGAGTTGGTGAAAGGATAAGAACAGTCCAAACTGCTGAAACGTCGTGCGACGGTTTCTTCTGACTGTGTCAGGACGTGCAGGAAGTTATGGTGACGTGACAGTACCTGGTCATTCCAGACGCTTTTTCAGGCGCGTGGGCGCGATTTTTCGGGCGTGTGGCCGCGAAATTAATGGTACGCGTCCTTTCAACAGCTGTTGCCAGCTTGCTTTTTGCCACGTGTCATAGTTTCATTGCACCTTCGATTTCTCTCTCTTCCGCATTAAATTCATCGCATTAATTGCGATTAGTATATAAAGGGGTAGAGGGTTCTTTGTAATCCACACTTTCACTTTTCTCCTCATCTTCAAAACGATTTCCGGCTAATACTCAACTTTTCAGTCGAGCATTCTCTCGAAATCGTTCTCTTCTTTCATATCTGCAAGATGTCTTCTGCTTACGATCTTGAGGGTACAGCCCAGGAGGCTGGGGTGCACGCCGAGCACCCGTCATCCACGTCCGACAAGGATGACAAGAGTACTGCTGGCGAGTGCCAGTGTGCTCTGCCTGTCGATTTATATCAGTACATCGTCAGGAAGTTCATGCTCGAGTCTCTCGAGCCTGAGTTTCCTGAACCTCATCAGACGGTGTATGATGCCCCCAGAGGCAAGATCGGGGTATATGCCGCATTCTTTGTCTATGGGAATCTTAGGTTCCCATTGACAAAGTTTGTGTACCGTGTCCTAGAGAGGCACGGTGTACACCTGACCGAGGTGCACCCGATGGCAATCGCGAAGATTCGCCACTTCGAGTGGGTGTGCCGGATTGTGGGCATTGAGCTTTTCGTCGACCGCCTGATGATCTTCTACTCTTGGAGGTGCATCCAGGGGTGGTATACTCTGATAACCCGTATAAAGGGTTTGAATATTTGCGCAACCTAGCGCAGTCTTCGTTCGTGGAAGCGGGAGTTCTTTTTCATCTCCGCTCGCGCCGTCCCCCTTGCCATGAAATTTAAGAATGGGCAAGCTCTCCCCAGCCTTCACGCCTCCAACTACCAGGAGGCGGAATGGTTTTCAAAGATTTCCCGAGTCCAATCTCCGGTTTACCGGTTTGCGGAGTCCGGGATGGTGATGCTCGGTATGAGCCGGGTGTGGAAGGATGCGGATGCGCAAAAGATCCCGATCGTCCTCGAATACGGTTTGAACTCTGTTCCTTACGGTATGCTCTGATTACTTTGTTTATATATGTTTGTCTTCTAACTGCTGCTTTTATTTCAGAGGGGAACGACTTGCAGTCGCTCCTGTATCCGCGGGAAGCTGACAGTCCCGCTCGGATGGGTACTCGTGCTCTAGATGAGAACGAGTTGCCCATCCTAGAACAAACGGCGGATCGGTTCGTGGAGGTCTACCCGCTAGGCCACGAGATCCTGAGCGCCAGGCGGCCAGGTAAGGCGTTATTCAACCCTCGACCCCTCAATGCTGAAACCTCTGCTGGAATTCCTCTAATCTTATGTTCTGATGAGGAATCCGCAGATGGTCCTCCGTTGGTGCGGAAGAAGAAGGCTGCCGGCGGGAAGGGGAAGGAGAAGGTGGCCTCCACTGCCGATCCGGTGCCTCGGTCTGACTCAGAGGCCGAGAGCGAGGAGGTGGCGGGGAACCCCGGTGGTGATAAGACCACCGCTCCGGAGGCTGCGACGACTGTCACCTCCGGAGATCCCAGGATGACAACGGTGAGCACTTTTAGGCTCAAGAGGCCGGCTCCATCGGGTTCATCCCCGCCCGTCCGCACTTTTAGGCTCAAGAAAACCCGTAAGTTCAAACTTTATTTTTAACTTCATAGTTTTCCATCATTAATACATATCTTCTGTGCAGGCGTGGATGTTGACGCATTCAGGGTGGAGCGCGGAGGAGTACTCCCCCGCCCATGACGGTAGGCTTGGTCAGCCTACCTGAGGCGACGACCCAGGCGGCTGCGCCTGCTTCCGCTGGTTCAGTTGCTCACTCTATTGAGCCAACTGTTCCAGCTGTGATGACATCACCGCCGGCTGTCAGTGCCATTTTTACCGCATCTTTCACTGAGCCGGCGGTTACTTTTGCTGCGGACTCCGCAGCGGCGACCGCGGCGGACTTCACCATTGTAACACCCCGACCAAAGGCGGATTATACATCGGGGCGCCACATATTGTTTCATTACTCGTGACACTATTGGGTGTCAATATTTATTAAATACATTCATTCGCGCACGCGCAGGGTAAACATAAGATAACATAAATCATCATAAATCAATATATTATAAATCATAATATTCGAACAGCAAAAACTTGTCTTAATACATTTTAAACTAGGTCCAAAATAAAGAAAACTTCCTAGGTGTCCACAAGCTCCAAACGGCTACTGCAAACCTGAACATGTGTTAAAATAAACGTCAAACACTTGCGTGTTGGTGAGAAATCAAGTTTAATACAATACATAGATAACAATAAATCTGCGCGCAACACGTGTATGTCTGGTGTTTAACAAGGGTGCAATCAGATTGTGATCAAGCCTAGATAGATCATAGCTCATAGTTCATAGTTCAATCCGTGCTCCCAATTGAGCACAAAAACGAGAAAACATCTGTGCAAGTGTAAACAAAGAAAACCGTAAACGATAGGTCTCCCGTGTTCATCTAATGGATCCATGAAAACTGCGGAATAGGCCGAACAAAGCGGTTAATGATACACCCATACAAATAAACAGCCAAGTAAACGTCCTCAACACATGGGATACTGCGCGACTAAAGCTCATAAACAAGTTTAAGACTCTAAGTTTGTATGAACACATGAACATCCCAAAACATTAAAAGCAAAAAGGGATTAGGTACGAGATTACTCACTGGATAAACGATGCGGTGTAAGATAAAGCAAGAACCAACTTTAAACAAGCACAAGTTAACCTATAAACAAGATTATTGTTTTAATGATTTGATTATAAGTTAGCATAATTAATAAGTAAGTTATTATATATATTATATATTACCGGAAAAGCAGGGCAGAACAGGGAGGAATACGGAGGCAAGGGGAGAGACGGCAGAGGATCAACGGCAGAGAGCAAGGAAGAACAGGAGAGATTAAGTGCTTGTGTGTGTAGTGTTAGGAAAAATAATACTATTATTTATAGAGAAACCCTAGGGAACACAATCCCTAGAAAAGGGGAAAAGATCTCAAAAAGCAAAAGATTCCAAAAGCAAAAGATATCAAAAGATATGGCAGCTGCAGGGAGCAAGATAAAGCTGTCAGGGAACAGTAAAAAGCATGGGCGGATCAGATAAAGGTACAGGTCAAGCATGGCAAAAGCAGATCTCAAAAGATTATGTCAGTCACTTTATCTGCCAACCAATGGGGTTGGTGCGCATGCTGCGCCGAAAGTAACTTTTCAGACATAAAGCAGATTAGGTCAACAGCTCAAAAGATAAGACAACACAAAAGCAAACGGCTAGATTAAACAGAAGAAAACTCAAAGGGTTTAGCGCGAGAAGGCTCGAGCGCGATGGCAGACACAGAAGGTCAAGAGAGCGCGAGCGCGAAGGCAGACAGAACCAACCTTAACGCGTCGCGGAAAGAACTACATTTCTAAGCGCGCCGCGGGAAGAATCACATTTCTTAGCGCGCCGCGGGAGGAACTAAAATTCCTAGCGCGCCGCGGGAAGAACTATAATTCTTCGCGCGTCGAGGGATGAACTACGATTCTTAGCGCGCTGCGAGAAGAACTACAAATCCTTAGCGCGTCGCGGGAAGAACTACCGTTCTTAGCGCGCTGCGAGAAGAATTACAATTCTTAGCGCGCTGCGAGAAGAGTTCGTCTCGCGTATCGCTGTAACAGGTGGTCTTCACGCAGGATTCCTTGTAAGGGGTCTGGCGCGTGGAGCTGCGCAGACAACCTTAGGCGGGAAGGAACAAAGGACAAGCAAAGAGTTAGAAGAAAAAGAGGGAAACAAGGCGTAAGGGCGGGACGGCGACAAGAGGGAAAAGAAGGCGGAAAGAGAGAAGGAAGAGGGACGGGACGGCGGAAAGAAAGAGAGAGAGAGGCGGGAAGGAAAATATATATTATTATTAAAAGTAAAATATAAGTATAAATAAATATTAAATCATAAAAGAAAGAGATCGGGTAAGGGAAACGGGTACCTGGGTCGGGTCGGATCGGGGCAGATGTCACAGTCTCCCCTACTTTAAGAAATTTCGTCCCGAAATTTATCTCGAAGTAGGTTGCGCAGAGAACAGGTGCGGGTACTTGATCTTCATTTGATCTTCCCTTTCCCATGTAAACTCGGCTCCGCGCTTGGACTCCCAGCGAATTTTCACGATAGGGATACGACTGCGCTTGGTTTGCTTAACCTCGCGATCCATAATCTCAACAGGCTTCTCAACGAAATGCATAGATTCATCAACTTGAACTTCAGCAAGTGGAATGTGAAGGTTCTCGTCAGCTAAACACTTCTTGAGATTGGATACATGGAACGTTGGATGCACATTACTGAGCGCGGGCGGCAGGTCTAGTCTGTAGGCAACTTTTCCCACACGCGCGAGAATCTTAAATGGTCCAACATATCGAGGGGCAAGCTTACCTTTCTTCCCAAAGCGGACAACACCCTTCCAAGGCGACACTTTGAGGAGAACAAGATTACCAACTTGAAATTCGAGAGGCTTTCGTCTGCGATCTGCGTAACTCTTCTGTCGGCTTCTGGCAGTCAGCAGATGATCACGGATCTTGGCGATTTTATCGGTTGTCTCTTGAACAAGTTCGGGTCCTGTGATTTGAGCTTCTCCCACTTCGCTCCAACAAATCGGGGAGCGGCACTTACGACCGTAAAGTGCTTCAAATGGGGCCATACCGATACTGGAATGATAGCTGTTATTATAAGAGAACTCGATCAAAGGCAGGTGCGAATCCCAATTACCTCCAAAATCAAGAACACAAGATCGGAGCATATCCTCAAGAGTTTGAATAGTTCGCTCAGACTGACCGTCAGTCTGAGGATGATATGCCGTACTCATGTCCAAGCGAGTTCCTAGCGCAGATTGGAGAGATTTCCAAAAGCGAGATATAAAACGGCCATCGCGATCGGATATGATGCTCAAAGGAGTACCATGGCGGCAGACAATTTCCTTAACATAAAGCTGCGCGAGTTGCTCAACACGGTAGTTTTCACGAATGGGCAGAAAGTGAGCAGACTTAGTCAAACGATCCACTATTACCCAAATGCTATCATGTTTGCTTGCTGTCAAAGGTAACTTGGTAATAAAGTCCATCGCTACACATTCCCATTTCCACGTAGGAATTTCTGGTTGTTCGAGCAAACCAGATGGGCGTTGGTGTTCAGCTTTCACTTTAGAACAAGTCAGACATTTAGCTACGAACACAGCAATATCCTTTTTCATACCGGGCCACCAATAAGTAATGCGCAAATCCTTGTACATCTTATCAGCGCCGGGATGAATAGAATATCGAGATTTGTGCGCTTCACTCAGGATATCAGCGCGAAGATTTTCATCAAAGGGAATCCAGATGCGATTAAGATAACAGAGAATTCCACTCAGATTGGGCACAAAATGCGCTTCCGCGCCACACGCTAACTCGGCGCGAAGGTTACCATTACTGATGGATGCGCGCTGCGCGTCACGAATACGCGATTCAAGGTTGCTTTGAATCGGCGCGAAGTGAAGCTGGGTGCGCGGCAAGATACAGTTAAGTTGGCAGGGTTTTCGGCTGAGCGCATCGGCTACCACATTAGCCTTACCAGGATGATACCGGATCTCACAATCGTAATCGCTGATGAGTTCGTTCCATCGGCGTTGCCTCATGTTAAGTTCCTTCTGATCAAAGATATGCTGAAGGCTTTTATGGTCAGTGTAAAGGATACACTTAGTACCATAAAGGTAGTGTCTCCAGATCTTCAAGGCAAAAACAACTGCACCAAGTTCGAGGTCGTGAGTTGTATAATTCTTTTCGTGAACCTTAAGTTGCCTTGATGCGTAAGCGATAACCTTGCCTCGTTGCATAAGAACACAACCGAGACCTTGGTTGGATGCATCGCAATACACGACAAAATCATCATTACCCTCAGGTAGCGCAAGAACAGGAGCTTCACACAACAGACGCTTGAGCGATAGAAAGGCTTCTTCTTGCTTCGAGCCCCAAATATACGGTTTACCTTTGTGCGTTAGAGCTGTTAAAGGCAATGCGATCTTTGAGAAGTTCGAAATGAAACGCCGGGTAATAACCAGCTAAGCCCAGAAAGGAACGGATCTCGGAAGGAGAGGATGGCGTAATCCAGTTCTTGATTGCTTCAATCTTGGATGGGTCGACATGAATACCCATCTTGTTTACAACATGACCAAGAAACTGTACTTCATCCGACCAAAATTCACACTTGGAGAGCTTAGCATAAAGCTGCTCAGCTCTAAGCTTTTGCAATACCAATCGGAGATGTTGCTCATGCTCGGCCTTGGTCTTAGAATAAATCAGAACGTCATCGATAAACACAATCACGAATTTATCCAAGAAAGGCCTACACACCCGATTCATTAGATCCATGAAAACGGCGGGTGCGTTGGTTAAACCGAAGGACATGACCAAGAATTCAAAATGGCCATAACGAGTTCGAAAAGCAGTCTTCGGAACATCTTCATCGCGGATGCGCAACTGGTGATAGCCAGAGCGGAGATCAATCTTCGAGAAACAAGAGGCACCTTGGAGTTGATCAAAGAGGTCGTCAATACGCGGTAAGGGATACCGGTTTTTAATGGTGAGTTTGTTCAACTCGCGGTAATCAATACACATGCGAAACGATCCATCTTTCTTTTTAACGAACAACACCGGAGCACCCCAGGGCGAAGAGCTAGGGCGAATGAATCCTTTAGCAGTCAACTCTTGAAGTTGGCTGGCCAATTCTTGCATCTCAGCGGGTGCAAGACGGTAAGGAGATTTAGCTACGGGGGAAGCACCAGGGACAAGATCAATACGGAACTCAACTTCACGAGCGGGAGGGATACCAGGAAGATCATCAGGAAAAACTTCAGGAAAATCACGCACAACAGGGATATCGCGAAGCTTCTTCTCTTCAGCAGGTTTGACCACATGGGCTAAGAATGCAACACACTTCTTCCGCATAAGCTTTTGGGCTTCGGCGCAAGACATAAGCTTAAGACCGCGGGAGGGTTTTTCGCCGTAGATGTGAAGATCACCATTTTCTCGAGGTATGCGAATCAACTTCTTGGCGCAAATAACTTCGGCGCGATTATGCGTAAGCCAGTCCATACCAATGATAACATCAAAGCTTCCAAGAGGCATGGGGATGAGGTCGATCAGAAAATCATTTTCGTTAAGGTTAAGCGTACAATCCTTAATCACCGAGTTAATTAAAACAGTTTCACCGTTAGCCAATTCAACTGAAAAATCTTCTTTTAAATCGCTGCGCGGTCGCGCAAGCTTCTGCTCGAAGGCGCGAGAGATAAAACTTCGATCGGCGCCAGTATCAAAAAGTACAGAAGCATAAAATCCGTTAAGCAAAAATGTACCATTAACTACGTCATTATTCGCTTGCGCTTGGTGCGCGGTTATGTTAAAAGCTCGTCCACGTGTCACTTGGTTCGAAATCTGGTTCACCGGATTTGCTTGCGTAATCTGAACTTGTAGTCTTGGGCACGCGTTCCGGAAATGACTGGGATCACCGCAGTTAAAGCACGATCTGGGTCGTGGATTTTGGTAGGTTGGTTGTGGATTCTGCGGGTAGACTGGTGGTGTTGGCGCAATTGGATTGGCGGGAGGGACTCTACAGTATTCGGCAGAGTGACCAACGCGGCCACATCGGTTACATTGTCGACACGGGGTTTGGGTTGGGTGGTGAAGTCTACAGGTTGGGCAAAAGGGTTGATTTCCTGTGTAAGGTTTCTTAGGTGGCGGGGCAGGGAGTGCGGGATTGGTTAAGGCATAGTTGTGGACTACAGGAGGTGTTGGGTAGGCTGACAGAGGGTTAGGCGCATAAACTGGAGGTTGATAAATGGGTTGCTGGACAATGGGCGGGTTGGTAAGCGCATAGGCCTTGCGCCTGCGCTTGAGGTTGTTACGGTTTGAGGGTTCTGGTTTGGTTTCTGTTGGTTCAGGGGCTGTCTTGGTGAGTTTGGTCTTCTCAGCTCCCCGCAGGAACAGGGTTCCTGCTCTGACATGGTTGTCGCTGAGCACAGCGGCCAACTCGATGGCGTCAGAGAGGGTTGCTGGGTTTCTGGCCCATACCGAATCTTGAATTTCCATGGGGAGTCCCCCAAGGAATTTCTCTATGGCTCGGCGGGAAGGGGTAACAAGGTGAGGGACAAGCAGGCTTAGTTCATGGAAGCGCGTCGCGTACTCGCGCGCTTCACCACTGTACTGCTTAAGATTCCAAAATTCCTCCTCCAGGCGCTTAACTTCGTTGGGAGGGCAGAATTCTCGCGTAAGAATTTCCTTGAATTCCTCCCAAAGCATGCTGGAAGCAGCTTCTGCGCCACGCGCATGAGCTACTCCATTCCACCATGTAAGCGCTCTAGATTCCAGGACACTGGAAGCATACAGGGTTCGTCTGTCTGAGGGGCATTGGGTATGGAGGAAAGTGTTTTCGATTTTCTCAAGCCACTGGAGCATCACGGTGGCTCCTTCAAGACCTGTGAACTTTGGGGGGTTACCCGCGTTAAAGGATTTAATGTTGTAACTGGAGGTATTGTTTTGGCTCAAGGCTTGGGCTATCGCGGCGGCCATTTCCTGGGAACGTTGCTGTCTACGCATGCGCGAGGCTTCTCTTCTCTGAAATCGGCGAGATAGCGGAGGCATTCTATAAAAATTTTAATTTTAGTTAATATCTTGGTTTTAGCGCAAAGTTTTAATCTTATAAAGCTTGGTTTCGCAGAGTTAGATACTATCAAAAGTTAAAGTAAAATAAATGACTTTAAATGCAGACTTAATTAAGGTAACAAATTCGAATCGAGAATCGACAATTCATGTATCACCATGATCTTCCAAATTCTCAATTTAAAATGACGAGTAAACGAGTATTGGAGATTGACGATTCATGTATCACCATGACTTTTCAATCCTCAATATAAAATATACAAGAAAATGAGTATTGGAGGTTGACAATTCATGTATCACCATGACTTTTCAAGTCTCCAACCTCAGAACATAATCGTAAATGGAAATTGAAAATCAACTATTCATGTATCACCATGACTTTTCGGATTTTCAATCCCAACAAACGAATATGTAAGTAAAATCAATAAAAATCGAAATTCAACAAAAATCGAAATATCGCGGAGTAGAACATAAAATCATATACTGCGCAAGCGCGAGCATATTTATAAACAACGAGTAATTAACAATAAGCGCGCAAACATGAGATTTCTCTCATGCGCGAGAAGGGACTCTTAGGTATTCTAGGCCGTTACGTCTAACCACCTATCCTAAAGTCAACGAGCTCTGATACCAATCTGTAACACCCCGACCAAAGGCGGATTATACATCGGGGCGCCACATATTGTTTCATTACTCGTGACACTATTGGGTGTCAATATTTATTAAATACATTCATTCGCGCACGCGCAGGGTAAACATAAGATAACATAAATCATCATAAATCAATATATTATAAATCATAATATTCGAACAGCAAAAACTTGTCTTAATACATTTTAAACTAGGTCCAAAATAAAGAAAACTTCCTAGGTGTCCACAAGCTCCAAACGGCTACTGCAAACCTGAACATGTGTTAAAATAAACGTCAAACACTTGCGTGTTGGTGAGAAATCAAGTTTAATACAATACATAGATAACAATAAATCTGCGCGCAACACGTGTATGTCTGGTGTTTAACAAGGGTGCAATCAGACTGTGATCAAGCCTAGATAGATCATAGCTCATAGTTCATAGTTCAATCCGTGCTCCCAATTGAGCACAAAAACGAGAAAACATCTGTGCAAGTGTAAACAAAGAAAACCGTAAACGATAGGTCTCCCGTGTTCATCTAATGGATCCATGAAAACTGCGGAATAGGCCGAACAAAGCGGTTAATGATACACCCATACAAATAAACAGCCAAGTAAACGTCCTCAACACATGGGATACTGCGCGACTAAAGCTCATAAACAAGTTTAAGACTCTAAGTTTGTATGAACACATGAACATCCCAAAACATTAAAAGCAAAAAGGGATTAGGTACGAGATTACTCACTGGATAAACGATGCGGTGTAAGATAAAGCAAGAACCAACTTTAAACAAGCACAAGTTAACCTATAAACAAGATTATTGTTTTAATGATTTGATTATAAGTTAGCATAATTAATAAGTAAGTTATTATATATATTATATATTACCGGAAAAGCAGGGCAGAACAGGGAGGAATACGGAGGCAAGGGGAGAGACGGCAGAGGATCAACGGCAGAGAGCAAGGAAGAACAGGAGAGATTAAGTGCTTGTGTGTGTAGTGTTAGGAAAAATAATACTATTATTTATAGAGAAACCCTAGGGAACACAATCCCTAGAAAAGGGGAAAAGATCTCAAAAAGCAAAAGATTCCAAAAGCAAAAGATATCAAAAGATATGGCAGCTGCAGGGAGCAAGATAAAGCTGTCAGGGAACAGTAAAAAGCATGGGCGGATCAGATAAAGGTACAGGTCAAGCATGGCAAAAGCAGATCTCAAAAGATTATGTCAGTCACTTTATCTGCCAACCAATGGGGTTGGTGCGCATGCTGCGCCGAAAGTAACTTTTCAGACATAAAGCAGATTAGGTCAACAGCTCAAAAGATAAGACAACACAAAAGCAAACGGCTAGATTAAACAGAAGAAAACTCAAAGGGTTTAGCGCGAGAAGGCTCGAGCGCGATGGCAGACACAGAAGGTCAAGAGAGCGCGAGCGCGAAGGCAGACAGAACCAACCTTAACGCGTCGCGGAAAGAACTACATTTCTAAGCGCGCCGCGGGAAGAATCACATTTCTTAGCGCGCCGCGGGAGGAACTAAAATTCCTAGCGCGCCGCGGGAAGAACTATAATTCTTCGCGCGTCGAGGGATGAACTACGATTATTAGCGCGCTGCGAGAAGAACTACAAATCCTTAGCGCGTCGCGGGAAGAACTACCGTTCTTAGCGCGCTGCGAGAAGAATTACAATTCTTAGCGCGCTGCGAGAAGAGTTCGTCTCGCGTATCGCTGTAACAGGTGGTCTTCACGCAGGATTCCTTGTAAGGGGTCTGGCGCGTGGAGCTGCGCAGACAACCTTAGGCGGGAAGGAACAAAGGACAAGCAAAGAGTTAGAAGAAAAAGAGGGAAACAAGGCGTAAGGGCGGGACGGCGACAAGAGGGAAAAGAAGGCGGAAAGAGAGAAGGAAGAGGGACGGGACGGCGGAAAGAAAGAGAGAGAGAGGCGGGAAGGAAAATATATATTATTATTAAAAGTAAAATATAAGTATAAATAAATATTAAATCATAAAAGAAAGAGATCGGGTAAGGGAAACGGGTACCTGGGTCGGGTCGGATCGGGGCAGATGTCACAACCATGCCTCCTCCGTCTTCGGCAACGACGGCCGATCCTTCAGGTATGCATGGGGCTTCTCGCCAACCTCTGCCTCCTTCCCATCTACCTGACCTCTTGGACGGATTTCCCTTGGGTTCAGGTGACGGGTTTGGCGGCTATCGGCCTGTTATTGACCCTACAGGTGCGTAGGGTTCTCTTGGCCTATTATTATTATTATTATTTATATATATCATCTTTTCCTAACTGCTTTTTGTTTTTTGCAGTGTCGGATTCCAATGAAGTGTATGTTCCACGATGGAACATCCGCCGAGGAACAACCCTTCGCACACCTGTGGAGTGCGTGGATTGGGCTCGTCACGCAGCTCCCAGTGGTGCGTTGGGGGAAGCCATGGCTAGCTACCAGGAGGGTAGGCTAACCAATGAGCTTCGGGTTCTCCTGGCCCGGATGCAGCCGCGCGTCGAGCTGCTTTGTCGTGAAAACGACAAGTTAAAAGCAGCTCGCATTCAAGAAGTAGCTCAGGCGCGGGCTGTCCGGGAGGAGAATAGGAGGCTCTCCGCCGCGGCTGCGGAGAAGGAGAAGGCGTTCAAGGCCCTTGAAGTTGAGGTTCAGGCCCGTCTAGAGGCCCGTTCCAAGGCTGCCCAAGCTGTTAACGAACAGCTTCGGCTGGCTAAGGAAACTGCTAGGAACGCAACTGAAAGGGCCACCAAGGCTGAAGCTGTTGCTGAGCCTCTACGCCTCGAGAATGAGGAACTTAAAGCTAAATTAGAGGCGCTCCAACAGGCTCATGATGCCTTGGCGATGGAGGACGCGAAGAAGCTCCAAGAGATCCTGGACCAGAGGGGCGTGCTTGACCACACTGAGCGGAAGCTAAAGGGCGTCGAAGAGGCTGCTGCAAAGGAAGTGTTGCTTGCCAACCTCAATAAAAGTGAAGCCGAACGCGCCTGTAACCAAGCTCAAGCCGCCCTCCAAGAAGCTCTGGTTGCCAAGGAATGGCTTCTTCGAGAAGCGTTGTCTCAGGTAAGCTTTTCATGTCTTTACGCTTTTCTTTGTAAATAGAAAAGGTTTTGATACTTGTATATTTTTTTGTAGGTTGTGCATCGGGTCTTCACGGAGACGTCTTATGACGATGCTATGAGCACAGCCCTCAACGCTTCTCATGAGGATGGGGAAAATGCCGGCTTCCTGCTTGGTCTAGGGTTTGTTGAGAAAGGCATCCCGCCTTCCAACTTCCCTTTGTATGATGTGGATACTGAAGCTGTTTATGACCAAGCAGTGAATCAGTATGCCGCCTTCCCGCATCCGGTGGTGGAGAAGGTAAACGAAGTCGCTGCTGCTGATGATGGGCTAGCTATCCTTAAAGCTTTCCTTGAACCGTCACGCTCTACTGATGGTGCGGGTCCAAGTGGAAGTGGTCCTGAAGCATGATCCTGAAGATCCCTTTCCACCATTAGCGTAGATTTTTGTTTTTTTGTATAGCTTCTTTTGTATGCGGGTATGCACCCAGCAATCTTTGTAATATTTGAATTTTGATGGAATAAAGATTGTGTTAATTCTTTGCCTTGTTTATTTTACGCATGTTTTGATCTAACTTAGCAATTTCTTTAGTACTTAGATAAGTTAACTTTTTAACGTGGCAAATTATAAGTTTGTTTCGCTTCCTCTTTCATGATTGTGCGGGTATGACCGTCACTTACACTTAGTAGGATGGCTTAACTTTACTTATATCTGACCTGCGTGGAAGTTTTCCTCATCTTTTCCTTTGAAATTTTCTAAGTGTTCAGAATAAGTTAACCTTTGGACGTGGTAGATAATAGGTTGAAGTTTTGCCTCCTTGTTCGTGATTGTGCGGGTAAGACCGTCACTTGCACTTACAAGGATGGCTAAACTTCACTTACATCTGACCTGCGTGGAGGTTTTCCTTAAAACTTGAAATTTTTACCGTTGTGTTTATGCGGGTTTTGCCGCCTTCCACACGTAACGACTTACTTCTTCCCCTATTTATGCGGTGAATACCGGCACATCAGTGTGGGAAGTTCATAAGTATAAAGGTAAGGCTATCAACACATTGTGAAAGGAGAATCATTTCCATTAGAAGTGGCTCTAGGCCTTTTCTTTACAAGTTTGGAATTGATCTACATATAACATTTGCGTAATTGAGCTCCATTCCATGTTCTTGGGATGGGAGTGCCATCGAGCCTTTCGAGCCGGTATGCGCCCTTTCCCAGAACTTCTTTGATAATGTATGGCCCTTCCCAGACCGGGGCCAGCTTTCCTGGGCGTTCTTGGTTCGAAGCCTCGTTGTTACGCAGTATGTAGTCTCCTACATTGAAGTTGCAGAGTTTTACCCGCGTGTTGTAGTACTTTTGCATTTGTCGCTTGTAGTTTTCTTCACGCACTGCGGCTAAGTCTCTGCGTTCCTCGGTTAGCATAAGGTCTAACCGTCTTTCCGCATCATTTTCTTCTGGCTGAATCAAGACCCTTGGTGAGGGTAAACCAATTTCGACCGGGACCATGGCTTCAGTGCCATAAGTGAGACTGAATGGGGTTTCTCTCGTACTGGCCTTCTTCAGCGTTCTGTTTACCCAAAGGACGTGCGGAAGCTCGTCCACCCAGCCGGATCTGTGTTCCAAGAGTCTTTTCTTTATGCCTTCGACGATGCTCTTATTTGCTCTTTCCACCTCACCATTACCTTGCGGGTGTGCCACTGAGGTAAAGGTGTGGGTGATTTGAAGTTCTTTCAGCCACTGTTGTAGCTTCTTGTCAGCAAAGTTGGTGCCGTTATCGCTCACCAAATTCTGTGGAAGTCCAAAACGACAAATAATAAATTCCCAAATAAATTTTTTGATATGTTTCGCGGTTGTTTGGGCTAAGGGTTTTGCTTCTATCCACTTGGTGAAGTAGTCGATGGCTACCACTAGGAACTGAACATTTCCTGCTGCTGTAGGAAATGGGCCTGTCACATCGATGGCCCACTTCTGAAATGGCCATGAAGAGGTGACTGGAACAAGTTCATTCTTCGGGCGGTGCGTGTTGGGTGCATAGAGCTGGCAAGACCTGCATTTTCTGATGTATGCCAGCGCATCCGTATGCATCCCCGGCCAAAAGTATCCCGCGTTGTTTAGCTTAGCTACAACAGCGCGGGGACCTGCGTGTACTCCACAGATGCCTTCGTGTACTTCCCTTAGGAGGTAGTCAGCATCTTGGTTGTCCACGCATCTTAAGAGTGGGCCAAGAAAGTTACGTCTGTAAAGGATGTCATCGATGAGTTGATAATTCAGTGCTTTACAGCGTAGTTTTCTTGCCTGTGTTTTTGACTCTGGTAGTGTACCTGCCGCAAGATATTTTATTAATGGTGTCATCCACGTTTCTGTGCCGGTTTGGATGACACAAATTTCCTTGTGCGGGACCGAAGGTGCCTCGAGGAGTTCAATGCGGATGTCCTTTCCCAAGTGGGTGAAGGCTAATGATGCAAGCTTGCTTAACGCATCCGCAGATTTGTTACTACGCTTGACGTGTATGACTTTGCAATCGTTAAAATCGCGCATAAGGGTTTTTGCTTGTGCGAGGTACAGGGCCATTGTGTCGTTCACGGCCGTGTACGTCCCGTTGATTTGATTGGCTACTAACATGGAATCCACGTGGGCTTCCAAGTGTTTCACTCCCATCTTACGCGCAATTCTCAGCCCAGCCAAGAATGCCTCACACTCGGCTTCGTTATTCGTACTTGGAAAATCCAGTCGAATAGCGTAAGTGTATTCTTGGCCTGCTGGGTTGGTTAGTTTCAGCCCTGCGCCTGAACCCTCGTTACTGGCTGCTCCATCAGTGTAGAGTCGCCAGACATCATTGATGTCCTGTGCAGGAGAGGGTTGAGCCTCTTCCTGGCACTCTTTTTCCCGCGATGCAGGCACTTCCGCAATAAAGTCGGCCAAAACCTGGCCTTTTATGGCTGGTCTTGGCTTATACTTTATCGCGTATTCCCCCAACTCAATTGCCCATTTGGCTAGGCGTCCCGATAACTCGGGTTTGCGTAGAACGTTTGCAAGTTTGAAGTTGGAGAGAATGGTGATTGGGTGACCCTGGAAATATCGTCTTAACCTCCTAAGTCCTAAGCTATACTTCTACACCTCCTTTCGTACTTGATTTATTTCAATTGTGCGTTTGTTTTCTTTTTATATCATATTATGTTTTTTACCTTCCTATATATATTTTGAGCAAAACCTATAGTCAGAATTTCTCTCAAACCTTCACAATTCCAAAACACAATTGAAGTTGCATATATATGGGAAAGAGTTAGCTACACCCACCCAATGCCATAGTTTGACCATGACTTTAGTTGCAATGTTACATAACCTATGACTATTATGATTGAGAAAAGATGTTTGGTGCATACAGATTCAAACTTTTTGTTTTTAACTCTCATTAAATGGAACTTTACAGTACTAACTTCTAAACGCAGGGGTAGAGCAAATTTACAGTGATATGGAGATTCAACCAGACCTCACAGCTGGCACAAACTCGGCCTACAAGACCGTAAAAGTTAAACTTTGCTATGCATCCATTATTCCAAAGGACCGATCTTGGAGAAAAACAGCTGACCTTTTAAAAAAAGTCTAGACCTACCCACACAAGATGGTGTCTCATTCATACACTGCTTCAAACAATTCATTTACATGGGCTACTGATATATATATATATATATATATATATATATATATATATATATATATATATGAATCTTGCGAGAAGTGCGAGAAGTGGATCGTAGCCGTTGAATATATATAAATATATATATATATATATATATATATATATATATGGGATGGATCTTGCGAGAAGTGATATTAAAGCGAGAAGTGCGAGAAGTGGATCGTAGCCGTTGATGAGATGTAATCAGAAAGCACAAGTGGCAGAATTGTAATTAAGAAGATATTTAAATCACATGTTTTAAAGTTAAAAGGGTATAACTGTAATATGTGTGTAGGCACAATTGAAGCAAACGTAACTCTTTGAATCAGATCCCCTTATTCATGCCTTATTCCCTTAATCAAACTCAACCCAAATGCCTCAACATCAAAATCAATTCATGAAATCCGTATTACTTTCTTGAAGATTTAGTGCACACGTATAAGAAAAACGTTGAAAGAAATCGATTTGGGGCTTGATAGTGTCATCGCAGCAGAGGTTAGGGTTTTTTTTTCGATTTTTTTTGGGTTTTCGATTGTATATTTGCTTACATAAGCGATTTCACAGTCCTACAACTAAATTACATAATCGATTCCTTTTATTTATTGATTTGGGTGAATTATTATTAGTTTTTTGTATTCAAATCGATTCCTACAACCCTTACTTGCTTTTTTATGTTAGTTTTGTTTTGATATGTGTTACATTGTATGACTAATTAGCTTACGATGTATGAATAAAGTTTCTTAATTTTTATTACAAGAGTTAATAATTGGGGAAAAAATTAGGGTGTTTTTTTAGCATTAATCTGATTCTAGTTTTTTTTCTAGAAATATTATCGGCTACATTCGTATTTGATTCAATTTACCTATTTTGTTGTTTAATAATATTTTGTTGGTGCCTACAATATGATAAGTGATGCCTACACGACACTAGTTTCCAGACAAGATTACACTATTTATTATATTCTTGTATGACTTGTGTAAGGTTACATTACTTCCCCATGTAAGCCTCCGACTTCTCAAATATCCTCCTACACCTGAGTATGTAAACTACGTATTGTGGTATTTTTTTTTTATGAGTCGGTGTATATTGTAAATTGATGTGTGTGTTCATATATGTATTTTCCTACACCGCATATGAATGCCTACATAGTAGTATTTTCCCGTGTATGCATGCTCGATTCATGTGTAGGCATGCTCGATTCTTGTGTAGGTATGCTCAATTCATGTGTAGGCATGGTATTATATTAGTACGCTAGGTTTATGTGTAGGTATGATATTGAATGACACATACAATGAATGAATCAACTATGTGATATAGTGTTGGAATAATTTTATGGTTGTATATAAGTGCAATATTTTGTCTTGGTGAAAAATCTTTATTGTTTTTTATATGTTCTTTGTATGTAATTATGTATAACCGTATTAAATATGTGTTGATGTCAAATATAAACTAATAGTATGTTTAATATAAATTATTTTGAGAAGTTTGCTGATATAACTACTTTTAGTATGTTTAGGTGATTAAATATAGTTATGTGTATGTGTATGTTCTTATGTTTGATAAGTGTCAGAGGTATTATATTCTCATAAGCGTGATCTTTGTATTTAAAAACAGTGTGTTTAACTAAAAAACAGGTATGTGTATGTAAAAAAACTATGAAAATGCAATGTATACTGTAATGTAAAGAATATAATGTAAATTGTGTTGTCCGTATGTGTAGGCAAACACTATGTGAACGTAATGCAAAAAATGTAATGTAAACTTTAGTTTGTGTAGGGTAGCATTAGTATGTGTAGGTAAACTGTTAAGTAAATCAAATGTAAACTGTGTTGGTCATATGTATAGGTTAAACTATAAATGTAAGGTAATCACTAGTCTGTGTAGGTAAAATGTTGTCCTCATTTGCTTAGATAAACCAAGTGTGTTGTTTTACCTTTTCTATATAAATAAAGTACTAGAATGTAAAACACTTATGAACCATGTACAAGTGATCACATACCAAAATTAGCTTTTACTAAAAACATTCATATATTTTCGTATTTTGCGTTTTGTTGTGATATTAATAAAAGATGTGTATGGGTTCTACTATCCTATGTATGACTAGTACCTGTTAAAGACTAACTATATTATTAAGGACACATTCGTTTAGTTATGTAGGTATTTGTATGTAGGGGTTCTTTTATCATGTTTGTTGAGTTTTTGTTGTTGCCTGCTGTGTACGAAGTCATATTATATTTTATATTATGAATGTGTGCACGTGATACCATTGTATAATAAATGATTTTTTGTTGTGTAGGGAAATTATCTTATGAACGTTAGTACAGTCTCAAATTCTAATTTACTTTGTGGAGGACATTTTTGTGAATTACCTAAGGGTCATTGACATCCGAGGGCAGATGCTATGGATACTCTAACACCAAATTGGTTTAAGTTAAAATGGGCTACAACATACGATTATCATGATGCAGGAATTTTTATCACGAGAACAATGTCCGCGACCAAGATTCTGCCATCGGGCAGAAACACGAAAACGAAAACATCGCATATTATGGAGGTTCTTAGTTTAGAATGATTGTTTGGTTAATCAAAGAACAATTTTGTTTCCATATCAAATATTGGATTGGTGTGTCATTGTATGTAAAATACTAATTTGTAGTATTGTGTAGTTTAATTTCCTACACCATACAATGATGCTGTAACTATGGGAAATTGATTGAAAATTTTAGAATATTATTCCGTTATTCCGTAAATATACGACACCAAAAACAAACCTACCAATACACAATAGCTGATAGTTTTATAATAGATATTAAAATTAGTATAGAATATATATGTCATCTGATAAATAAAATTTAGGTATATTGGTTAGTATTCATATATAATTTAAGTCATAATATTTTGTTCTATAACTTACTAATAGTAATTAATAGTTACCAAGAAAAGAGAATTGTTCATTTGACTAACATGCCCTTCTAATTAATAATTAAACAAATAAAAAGAAAAATTATGATTGGTTGTAATGACTTCTCGCACTTCTCGTAATAAGAAACACTTCTGAAATAAACCTAATCCTATATATATATATATATATATATATATATATATATATGGGTGTAAACATGAAATTCACGGGTTTTGGATTAGTCTAGACAAGCTCGGTCAGTTTCAGGTCAAATCCACGACCACATTTACTTATACAGGCTGTGTTTTAATCAGTCTTAAATATACTTGCTGCGGTATATCTTGTGAGGGCTTTTGCATTCAATGCTTAGGAAGAACAAATAGCCTAAGGCCAGACCACAAATGTGCACAAATCTACCAACTTGTTCAATCACATGTCACTTGATATTGCATCTGCTCCATAGTTCTCATTGGCTGGTTTCTTTTACATGGAGAAGAGAAAAGCAAGGTAACAGAAATGAGATCATTTTCTGCATACCTAATACAGAAAAAAGGAATCATCGGTTTTATAACTAAAAGATGCTTGTTTGTAATGCAGTTTATTTATTTTTATTTCTTTAAATCGAAGGAAGACGTATACTTGTGTGATCTATAGAGTAGCTTTAATAGTCGGACGACCTTATTTGAATACATTATCTCTAACCAATTGCCATCTTTACAACAGATGGATTATATAAAACGCTATGGGGCACTTCCATTGTTACCAGCACCGAGGATCTGATAAATTAGCTTCTCTGGCAGTTTCTTTGTTGCCTGACAAATAATTAAATACACGTAAATAACAATAGCACACATGTTTCCTTATTTTTTTCCTTATAATTTTCATATTATCAAACCTGACCTGATAATGTCTCATATGCAAGATCGGCTCACAACCTACATCTGCAATTAACTTCCCCTTTGGTGTAAGCAAACTAAACCGCCCAGCTTCATACTGTGCAAGACTATCTTTACCATGCGGTAGGCTAGTCAACACTTTGAAAAGCGAAGTAAGCGAGTTCATCTAGTTAACAAGTCAATACAAACATTAACTTATGATTAAACAGTTTCATTCAAAAAAATTAGATCTTTACTATAAATTGTTTATACCTTCATATATGGACAAGATGCACAGCCACCATGGAGAGAACACCCTTCACCACTTGCCACACCAGGTATTACAGAAACATTCAAACCATCACCAGATTGTAGGCCCGCACTTGACTTTTGTGAAACTGTGGTAACTGAATCTGATGAAACTGGAAAAACTATCTCAACACTAACTTTCCCTGTGCTAACTGAAGAACATAATAACTGTCGGACATTTGCAACGATGGATGTCACCATTCCTGATTCTGTTCCTAACACAAACTGAAGATGATCATCAATGTCTCTATCGAGTGCCTCTTGAACCCTACTTTTTATAAAATCTAGTATGTTTTGGGTGGACCCCACCACCCCCATTCCTCTTCTTTTAGCTTCCATTGCTAAAGAGAACATTTCACCAGGTACCTCAAAATGAGCAGTGAGAAATGCATCACAATACATGTCCTTAATTTTTTCCACCACTTCATGCCCGAAGAGATGATGAACAATGCATGTTCCATTCTGACACAAAACAATTCATTGTAAGAAACAATAACTTCACAGAAAGTTGTCACTGAATTAACTGAATTACCTGAAAATAATGCAGCCGAGATAACAATGAGTTGATTGAGTTTCTTGTATGTTCCGGATGGATCTTGGCTATTTGTTCATCTGTCATGAATGTCATCTGCTGAAATAACTCAATAATATTTGCACCCATGTATGAATCCGGCCCGTACCATACATTCAAGTTTGGTACTTCAGCAAATGCCTGATAAACAAAACAGAACAATTACTCAAATGAAAAAGATAATAAAGTGAATAATTGGTACATAAATGAGAATGAAAAGGAACCTGTAAGATGGTTTGTACAACATTAGAAGATGTACATGTGATCGTAGGCACAAGTTCATGCGCGTGAGCTTTGGTTTCCAGAGAAGTGTTAATATAGACAACATGCAAAGAAGGAGATGAATTAGAAGCTTCCGAGAGATAACTCGTGTATGCAGGGCTAGATGCAGCATCAGCCAATGAGCAGCCGATTTGTTCATCCGACATCCTGTACACACCAACCTGCAATACACTTATGTAAGTCACAAAGAACATAAATGCAAAAGAATAAAATTTTATTTTAAAAAAGTTAACTCATCACATAAATCCAAATATAATATTACCTCTGGAAAACCAGCTTGATCAAGAATGGCACGAACGTTTTCTGACATGAAATCTACACCTAAAACAGCTATGAATTTGCATCCTGCTTTTGCCATGCTAACAGCTTTGTCTGCCATAACTAACGAATCGGATATATGAATATGAGGCCAAAGTTTCTGTGCAGAAGTTAGAACGCCTTGCACCTCCGGATCCATGTAAAAATGTGCAACAATGCCTACTTGCCTTTCGTTCAATAAATTAGCAAGCTCTTGTACCTTTGCATCATCAGGGAACAAAAACCTTGCCTGCAATCATGCAAAAGCTAAGCTTAAACTTATGACTTCATAAATTCAAAATCAATGTAATTTTTCCTTTTTATAGTACAAATAATATTAAACAAACACTAACCTGCGCCTCGGCAAAACTCCCTTTGGCGCCAATACCTTCTTTGGTGATCACCATGGACGGAAACGCCTCCCCAACCGACCTCCCCTCTCGCTCGGCCACAAGCGCCTTGGTCCTCTTCTGCATACTAACCAACACATTATGCCAAGTATTAACTCTAGAATCAGCCTTCACTCCATTCAAACCAGCAACAACATTCAAACCCCCCAAATCCTCTGTTTTCAATCCTAATACTTCCTCCGGCTTCGCTCCGTCCAAAACCGAAACCAAACACGAGCAAAAACCTCTCGTAATCTCTGAATCACTATCAGCCAAAAACCTAACAACACCATCATCATCTATTCTCACATCCAGCCACACCTGCGTGGTGCATCCCATCACTCGATTCTTTGAAACTTTAATCGAGTCATCAAACTCCGGTAGAAGACTCGCGTAGTGTAACAGCCGCTTAACGCGATCAATCGCCTCTGAAATGGATTCAAATTCTGATGCTAGCCGTTGAAGCTTTGATTGAGCAGATAACTGGCCGTCCGATGTGATAGACGGAATAATAGTTACAGCTGAGCATGAAACCGTGGACCAAGGGTTTCGATTAATAACACCAGACTTGACGGTTTTGAATGAAGTAAAATACTGAAGATGGAGTTTGGTGGTGTGGTTAGGGTTTGTAAATGAAAGTTTGTTGTTGAAGCAAGGAGAACAGTTACAGCTGGTGATGGAGAATGTTGCAGAGTCCATTGCCAACGGTTGAATGATGGATGTGTTGTGTTGGTGAGAGGTTCAAATAAGACAGGGTTGGAATAATAACCAGAATAATAAGACTTGTAGTTGTCCTACACCCGATTAGCCGCGAAAAAATATCAGTTCTTAATTAAATATCTTGGGATAACATTAATAAATATCTTTCCTTAATTAGTATGGTACGTTGGATATGTTGTAGTATTTGGCATTTAGTAAGAGTTGGAAAGAATTTGATATAATGTGTTGTCATTAGTGAAACTTAACTAATTACTTTACTTTTATGTAGTAGTATTAGGTTTTAACTAACAATTAAATTAAAAGAAAAAAATAAAAAATAAAATAAAAATATATGATTGGGGATGGACCCACCTCTTACATCTCATTAAAAGCTTGGCAAACATGGGTTTGGTGGTGTTTGGAGTGTTAAAGTGTGACATGACGTGTCTTTTATGCTCTCGTCCTCTCTCACTACATATAGTCTAAGCAATTCTATAAATGCATTATATATCAGCTAAAATAATATGTTATGTATAAAAGGTTTTTCACCTATTTCTAGTTACAATTCATTATATAATCAACATAACTTATTTATTTATATATATATTATTACTTGTAAACACGATTATTGTATCTAAAAAAAAGGTGATAAATAATGTTGATAAGAAAGAAAATTGTGGATGGATAATATGTATCCTCTTTTTGCATATTGAAGTTTGGGTGGGTACTTTAAGATTTTAGTCTATTTGTGGGCAAAGAAAGTTGGTTATTGGTTTATATGAAGGGACGGATAAGCAAGAATCCATGACATGTTCAATCAAGTAACCAACCACGGATCCGAAAAGGCCGTGAACCTAACCTTATTCAAGTGGCCCTACACTTTTGTTGGGTTAATTCTTGGGCGAATTTTACTTTGGAAATTCTCCACTAATCGCATACGCGTATACCAAATACAAATTCGATATGAGTTTTTGAATTGAGACATTTTTGTCATTCATGTAATTATTGTTATCCTATACGGATTCGGGTTTTGAAATTTAGACATTTTTATCGGTCATGTCTATGCTAGTGTTATTCCAAATGGTTTTGGGTTTTGGAATATAGACATTCTTTTTTGGGATAAGATATATGGTATTTTTATTCTAAATAGATTTTTTTGTTTTAGTGACGTTAACAGCACTCGAAGCGTCACAACAGATTTTTTCGAACAAAAACCGATAAACTCAAAACCTCTTCCTACTCCATCTCATAAAACATCTCCCAGATTTTTTCGAACAAAAACCGATAAACTCAAAACCTCTCTTCCTACTCCATCTCATAAAACACCTCACGCCCTTCTATGGATTGCCTGTTCTTTCCTTTGTGATCGTTCTTCACCTCAGACATCACTACGCCGCCTTATCGTTTGTAGGGTAAACGCCTTATTGCATTTAACCACCACGGGTTTTCAAATACAGAATACTGCTTTGTCGCTAGTGTGAAGTAATGCCATTTTGAAACGTGTTATGCGGCTGCCTGACACGATAGTTGGCTTACTTTTTCGTTTTCTTGATTCTTACACATGAAATTTTGAAGTGTTATTTCTTGTTTTCTCAATCGTCTATGGCCAAACTCGATTGAATAGCATACAATAGGCTTTCCTCAAACAACACCCACTCTCGAGTAGAGGTGCACAAATCGGGTTCAACTGGAAAACCCGAACCGGTTCGAAACCGGTTTTTCACACCGGGTTGTAAAATGGCACCGGTTCCAATCAAGAACCGGTTCGGTTCCCGACCCGAACCGATGCCCAGATATACTAACTTTTAAGAACCGGGTAGGGTATGAACCGGAACCGGTTTTTACGTAAAAACCGGTTCCACCGGTTTTTTTTGAAATTTAAATATTATAGCCGTTAGGAACCGGTTCCAAAGGCCATATAGCCGTTTTTGACCGTTGGAACCGGTTTTTTAACTATAAATAGGTTATTTTTTTACTCTAAATAGCAAGGTTTGTTTGTTTACTTGTTAAACCACTTCCAAAACTATAAAACACACTCCAAACCACAATTAACCTTAAACCGACAACAAATGGCAACTAATGATGACGTTGTTATGGTGATCGAAACAACAAGATGCCCCGATGTTTGGGTTCATTATGATTTGTGTCTCATGACCGACTCACATGAGTTGGCACGTTGCAAATATTGCTCGAAGTTTCTTAAAGCAGGGTCCAACTCGACATTACGAAAACATACGAATAAGTATTGTCGAGAGAAAAGAAGTTTGGATGCTAAAAAAACGGAAGTGGGAGAGTCGTCCGGCTCTACAACCCAAAAATAAGTATTCCCAGATTAAAACGACGGACTTTGTTTTTTATGTTTTAGTTGTTATGTTTAGTATCGTTTATGTTTTAATAATGTTTGTAATAGTTATTTTTTAAATAAATAAAATGTTCGTCGTTATTAAAAAAGTAACAAAAATTAATCATGAGTAACAAAAGTAATTATAATAAAACAAATTAAAACTAAATATTAGTTGAACAAGTTACAAATAATTTTACCAAAACAAATAATTACAACTCTTCTTCGTCTTCATTCTCGTCTTCACCCTCGTCTTCGTTATCGGAAGAAACCCCGTCCTCCGCCTCCTCATCATGAATATGACGCTCTATTGGTATTTCGTCTTCAAAGTTCGCCTTGTGTTGTACACGATCCACCGCATCCAAATGGTCCTTTAGGCAAATGCAAACCTCTAGAGACTCGGGAGTTAGTTTTGTTCTTCGCATAGATAACACCCTCCTACTAAGAGAAAAAACCGATTCGGAAGCAACCGTTGAGGCTTGTACAGCAAGCAAATCACGAGCCATGGCGGATAGAATGTGAAATTCGTTTTGTTTACCTTTCCACCAAGCCAACAAATCAATATTGCGAATTTCGTCGACCGTTGCGCCCTCAACATAGTTTGCTCCACTATATCGACCAAGTTCGCTACTTGGTGTGTTTCCTCTTTGCCTCTTAGATGCCGATTCACGAATCTCATTCATCAAGTTTGTAAGTGGGTCATTGCACGGCCTACTAGTTGTTTTTTTCACAAAAGAAGATTTCGTGCTTGGACCATACATTTGAAAATAATGGTCATAAAGGTCTTGAAGGTTTTTGTTGAACTTGTCCTTCGCTTCCGTTGACAACTTCGGGTCAATCTCGTGCATACCTAAGTTGTCGAATATTTCCTCAATCGTTGTTTCAACCCCATTAACATTCCAATAGGGGTTTAATGCGGCGGCACAGGTAAAGACCGGCGGTATGTTTTCAAAATATTTTATGAACTTTTCTTTCATCACCGCAACAATATTTTCGAAGAGTTTGTTCTTCTCCGCAAAGCTTTTAAAAACACAAGACATATAGTACAATTCTTGCAAAACCCAACAACTAGTAGGGTAATAGACTCCCGATAATTTTGTTGTTGACTTTTTGAACACGTCAAGATACTCCAACAAATAACCGACTTGGACCCAAACACTTTCCGGAAACATATCGGCCTCGCGTTCTTCAACAAGATTGTTATGAAAAGCTTGTAAAGTTTGGCGTTGGGCAAAAGCACACTTTAACATATGACAAGTTGAGTTCCAACGGGTTGGAACGTCCCAATTCGGCCCCAAATACTTTCTTTCAACCGACTTGCAATAGTTCTTATATTCAAGATGTTTTCTTTTACCACTTTTGAAGACATCTTGTAACATAAGTCTAAAGTATTTTAAATCATCACAAATGTTTTCATTGTCAAGACCTATTTGAACAACCAAGTTGATGATATGTGCAACACATCGGACATGAAAAAAATCCCTGAAACAAGGTGGTGAATATTTAATGATAAATTTTTCAGCCGCCTTAGTATTGTTTGAAGCGTTGTCAAACGAAATCGAAAATATTTTATTTCTCAAGTTGTAAGTCGTTATAACTTCATCAAGTAATTCAAACAATTTTTCGGCGGTATGTGGGAACGGGAAGTTTTCAAAAGCGATGGTGCGTTTCATCAATTGCCATGTCACCGGATCAACTCAATGAGCGGTGACACATATGTATGATTCGGGCAACCCGTGTGGTGCCGACCAAATATCGGTAGTTAAACTAACCATGGCTTCTAAAGAATGAAAAGACTCGATTAACTCTTTTTTAGCACACTCCCACAACCTGATACAATGACGTCTTAAGGTAGTACGACTTACATGTGTGTATCTCGGTTGTAGAGTTTCGCGAATCAACGACGTCAACTCCGGGTCATCAAAGTGGTTAAACGGCAAACCTCGTTGAATAACGAACTTTGCCATTCTATCTTGAACTTGAGTCGTGTTGTAACGAAATAGTGTACCATCTTTACCCAAGTCAATTTGATCGGTCGCGCCAATCCCTTTCAACGCCTTGCAATATGGCTTCTCGATGTGCTTTCTCAAAGTAGAGTTGGAATCGTGCTTTAATATTGAACCACATAGTTTGCAACGAGCCTTTTGATAACCTTCGTCATCCACAATCAAATCTCAATTCTCCCATATGTCTTGGTTGCGGTTATGGTTGACTACCGTAACAACCCTTTGGTCCTCCGTAACAGGAACGGGGGCAACAAAAACACTCTTCTTAGCCTTCTTGTTAGTTTTTTTGATGGGTGCCATAATAATATTTAGTTGGATGGTCGGGTAACGGAACGGGTTTGCTAAAGGAGTAGTATTTTAGTTTGTTTTTGAGTTTGGTGGTGAAATTAGTGGTGGAAAACAAGTTATATATAGGTTTGGGCATCAAAAACCGGTTCCAATGGCTATATTACCGTTGGAACCGGATCTATTGTCTCTCAAAAACCGGTTCCAACGGCTATATTACCGTTGGAACCGGTTCCAACGACTAATTGGTGGCTAAAAAACCGGTTCCAACGGCTATATTACCGTTGGAACCGGTTCCAACGGCTACTTTGACTTTTGTTTGACTCTTCAAAAAAAACCCGCCGGAACCGGTTTTTCCGGGTACGAACCAAACCGGTTACAATTAAGAACCGGGTAGGAACCGGGTTGGAACTGATACTAACATACAAATATGAGAACCGGGTACGATTTTCGGGTACAAAAATACCCAAACCGGGTATTGTACCAACCGGGTTGGAACTGGAACCGGTTCCGGTTCGGTTCCACCAGTTAGGTTCCGGAACCGGTTTTTTTGTGCACGTCTACTCTCGAGTGATAGTCTCTACTCGCAAGACAGTGAAGGTTCTCAAGATTTTAGTGCAAAAGTAAACAAGGTAAAAATTTATTTAAAAGAAACAGAGAGGCACCAAAAACAGATCATCCCGTTCAAAAGCTTTGAAATAGTAATTATATTTAAAACTTTAAAAAACACCAAATACCACAATGTCATCTACTCAAAGAGGTCTCTCTACAAAGTACAAACTAAAACAAACTGAGTATAATACAAGTCAATCAGATGTGCTATTGTCGGTTTATACCCTGCTGTTAGGGGAAAACATAGCAACCCCTTATTTAGGGTCTTAAATTCTGTACAGTCAAAGAGCCCGCCAAGTCAGCACACGCTATCTCATTCTCTCATATTTTGAACTGACCAAAGTTCACCTTACACAGACTAAAACCGTCTAAGATGATCCCTAGTGAAGAAAGGATGTCTTAGTGCAGCCCGTGCTGTTAGCCTGTCAGACGGATCATACCTTAAAAGCCCTTGCAACAAATGAATCAAGTCCCCAGCAGAATGGTCTACATGTTGCATTATCAAGTTCTGCATAACATAATAGAAGAATATTTAGTACACTATACAATGACAAGGCATGCAACTAAAAGAATAAAGTATAAAAAGGATTCTTTTCAAAGTGAAACCTGAAGTCGAGGTAGCTTCATCACAGCTTTTATACTTTCTCTTGAAGTAGCACCATCAGGCCAGTCCAATCTACCCTTTCTTACATACTTCTCAGCATGTCGGCTGTCAAAATATTTACATGGCGTGTAAGGCACCTCCAAATTATGTAGAAAAGGATCGACTAAAATAAATAAACTTACTCTAGTTTCTTCAACATGTGCATGGGCATCGGACCAAAAACTCTCTCCATCATTGCAAGGTGTTCCAAGTTTTCATGGGTTTGGAACAAAGCTTCACCCTGTTACAAACAGCAGTTAAAAACATAATTTAAAATAAGTTCAAATTTAGATCAACAAAACAATGGCTGGTGTTCGAACTTACTGTGCAAAGTTCAACTAGGATACAGCCAACACTCCAGATATCACATGGGTAGCTCCATCCAAGTCCTGTGAGAAACTGAAGTTATACAAAATACAGAACTTAAAAAGAAAAAAAAAGATGTGAGCGTCATTAACAACATTTTACCTAATATAACCTCAGGTGCACGATAGTGACGGGTAGATACTATGTAGTTCTGATCCTGACGGTCATATGTTGTACTACCAAAGTCAATCACCTTAATAGCACTTGATTTTGGAACCCTTTTGGAATAAAAATTATCCTTTGGTGACCTTGATGAACTCTGAAACAAAACAAAAAAACAGCATTAATTATTAAAAACATCATCACAAACCAACATCAATGCCACAATGGCATGAGCAGCCCAGTAATTATACTTTGTAATCAGGCACTTTTATGTACTCTGGAGAGACTAGAAGTACATTCTCAGGCTTTAAATCAGTGTGTATTAACTGCAAGTCATGCATAACTGCAACACATACGATACCGGTCAATCAATTCATTCATTAGACGCCAAAAAGGTTCAACTTATTAGTTATTTTTAAAATGATGCATCATATATATGAAAAGGACTAGCTATAAGTGATTACTACACACATGCAATACATTCCAAAAGTTGTCGACCAAACTCCCGAACTAGGTCAATTGGGAATGAGCTATAATTGTTTTTGCGTAGAAAATCATACAAGCTTGGTCCAAGCTTCTCAAAAACCTGTTAAGACCATTCGAATACACCCAAAATCTTAACCCTAAAAACCTTAGGTCAATTGGAGGAACAATTCCACCATATTAATCATCATATTGTTTACTTACAATACAGATATGGTTACGATAGTCAAACCAGTTCCTTAATTGCACACAACTGCAAGGAATAAACCAATTTAACAACACAAAACCAAACACAACCATTATGCAAATCAATCTAACATTGCACAAAAATAAAGTCAACAATGTTGGTCAATGTTCACTCACCGGTTGCCACCTTTGTCATGTTTACCAAGTTGTTGCAACATATCAATCTCTATCATAGCAGCCTCACGATATTTCTTTATACCACGAACGATTTTTATTGCCACCATCTCTTTTCTTTCTTTGTCCCAACATTCCAATACTTGACCAAACGTACCTGAATTAAAAAATATATCAATGAAACAAACTCAATACATTATCAATACTATCTCCAATTTGTTAATAAATCAAACTCACCTTCGCCCATTTTTCCATGAATCTTATCTGCAAGATATGACAAAACAAAAGGGAATATAAGAGACCAAAACATGGAATAATGACAGATAAAATAATGTAACAAAGTATACTTTGAATAAAAAATTAATAACACAAATAAACTGTGTTTCTTACTTATTGAACCATATCTAAAGTATAAAACACATGAAAAGATTAATATTCATGATAATAATGTAGTGAAAGGTATTTACATCGGGTAGTTAGATTATCCCCGACTGCAAAAACATAGTGTCCATCTTTATCATCTTGGCGCCATGGTGGAGAAACATTTCGAGCCACACGTTTAAGGACAGATGAACTGTTATGGTCAGTTGGAGCACCCGAAAGTGCCAGGCTGGTCACGTTTCCAATCTCTTGTCCACAAAACAATCCTAGCTGAGCCTACACACATTCACCCAATCATGTTTCCTTTCGATATTCACCCAATCATGTTTCCTTTCGATATTCAGCCAATTATGTTTCTTTTAATATGCAAAACAATCACTTACAAATTATTAATTCACTAACACGTGTACGCATCGTTCGAGAAACCTCAACACATTCATTAATTTAACAAATAGTTTCTTTAAACTTTACTTTCGTATGATGAGGAATCACCAACAAGATCGACGGCAAACAAAAAACGCACATCTCAGTTTTAAAAATTTTACCTTCAAATGTTCAGCAAGTTGTAGCACTTTGTATATGATTTGTTAACACCCCTAAGTTTAAATTGTATATACGAAATATGAAAAACAGCATGCTTATGTTAACATGTTATTATTCATTCCCAAGAAATACAATCAAACTTTAGAGCCTTACACAGCACCACAACCGACCTAACGCCCCAAAGTAAAGAGTTTTTATCTTGCATGTGTGTCCTTCATTTGTTACCGACCTTATAGATGATCACTCATCACTATTAACTCAACCATAAAATAACTTTCAACAACAAACTCGCATATAGAAATTTAAACGCACTTTAGAGGTTAAACAAAACAAAACAGATAACACATAACTGCATAATCTATCTAAACCCTAATTCACCAAGCATAATAATAAATAAATAAATATATAAATAAGTATATATAACAACATACTAGATCTAATTGCATAGATCTGGATTCATCTGAAACAAATCGTAAAAAAATTAGACTAAACAAATCACACCTACTATTCTTCTCTATACCAAAACCATAAAATCACCGATCATTATAAACATACATAATATATAAAATAAACGAGATGTATACCTTGGGGGTGAGAGGAGCAACGTCCCAGCCCAAACGCTGTCGTTTTCGCGGCCTGAGATCCAATTGAGTAATCGGAAACTCCGTAACACGTTCCATCTCCATAATCGAACCTGATTGATAATTGATCTATAGAAGGCTGATGATTGAAGATGATTTTGAAAGCCTAATTGATGATGATGCAGATTGTAGATCTGTGAATGACCAAGGGAAAGTTTTGGAAACCCTAATATTGGCCGAACAATTGAGGGTCGGTTGGATGAATGTATCCTGCCGTACACGTGTCTCGTGTTATGTATGTTGATAATGTCTTTTTTTTATTATTTTTTTTATCCGAACCATTGATGTGTTGACCGTGGTTCGGTTCATGAATCCGTTTTAAACTATGGTTAGGTCTTATGATTGAAACTAAAACTTTTAAAACTCTGAAAAATCTATCTATAATATATATAAATGAAACCATAAAAATCATGTGTGTCGTGATATGGTCATTCTTCTTTTTTTGGAGTTATCAGATTTGCTTGATTTTTAAATGGAGTTTCTCATGCATTTGACCCGAATTCACGGGTATTGTTATTTGACCATGATTTAAGGTTAGTATGTCTTTGCCATTTTTCTGGCAATTACATTCATATGAAATGAAACAAGTCATTTTGTTATATATTAACTTTTGTTTTATATGTTTTTTGATTATACAATTGTTAATTGTAAATTATAAAATCAATTAAAAATTTGTCACACACAAAATATTAATGACAACAAATTTATCATGATTAATCAATTTCAAATTATAAAGATTCTAAAGATGGTTATCTAATCAAAGTTCAGCTAATCTGGTTTTGGTATTTAATAATGATTTTTGTATAATCATGAGCATGTGCTCTCAAATGACATCCTATTAATTGATTAAAATGTATGATATTTTATGTGTATAAATATATTTTTAGTTTCATGGATACATCATCATTTATATATGGTTTGTAACATCCTGCTTTTAATAATATTAAATAAAAGAAATTCCGTTTACTTACGGGTGTGTTTATATTCAGTAAAGGTTAAATAAATATTATTGTGTGGACTTGGACCTTAAAAGATGGGATAATAGATGGTGATGGGCCTTAGGTTCATGGGCTTTAGGGTATATAAACCCTTTAAACCTCCTTAAACCCTAAAACCCTCATTATTATCCTTAGTCACCATAATACACTCAAAAACACACGCAAACACCTTCTATATCCTGAACCGAGATCTGAAGGAAAAGACCCGAGCCCGTTAGTGCTAGAATCTCGTGACCTACATCAAGACTTGATCGTTTTCGTAAATCAATTCGTTTAAAGGTACGTTTAATAACGAAACACTTGTTCGGCTCGTTTAGGACTCCTAAATCTACACAAATGATAGAGACTAATCAAACGCAATGATTCTCGGTGAAATTCGTTAACATCTGATAGGTTAATTGTTAAACATGAGCCGTATGTATATATATACATGCATATATATACATATATACATATACATATATATATCAATCGCACCATTTAAAACGCAATATTTAGATGATTGGTTGATTATGGTTCATAGGCACTGCAATTACGAGACTAATGATACCAATTTCATGGTGTTTCATCGTGATTTGGGGTTTAATCGCAAATCCCGTTCAGTTTGACTGTTTAGTGTTCATATAAGTTTTTGTAACATTTGTTACTTGCGACATTTGTCAATTTTTATTTGTATTCGTATTTGTATTCGTTAAACTGACCCGTTGTGTCGTTTCAATAAATTCGTTTTATGGCATTTATCATTTAATGTTAGTTACGATGGTTTACAGTTATTCGTTCGTTAACGAATCTCCGAGCTATAAAAGTCGATAAAATAATCGAAGTTTAAATCTATAAGGATATAAAACGTAAACAATCTAAGGATATTAAAAATATAACAAGTTTTACCTTAGTTAACTATATCTATAAAGTTCAAGGTTCAAGTGTTAATAAAGCTTAAAATCAAATTTATAATGGTTACAAAGTATATGGGCTTAAAGTGTAAATTGGAATTTAAATTATAATATAATATTATTATAAAAAAACACCCTAGCCGCCCCCACCCCTTCCTTTCACGTTTTTCCGGCGAGGGGAGCTCCGGCGACGACAGTATTTTTCCGACGATCTTAAAAACCACTTCAAAACGCCATATTAACCCAATTTTAATGATATAAACTCGTTTCTCCATCACCTTAATACCTAATCAAGTCTTATTAAGTGTATTAACAACCCAACGTTCGGATTTCAACTCCAAAACCGTCGGATTATAATCACAATATCAATAACACGAATTTAACACCCAACGGATCAATTGAGGCTATAAATAGCATCCAAATCTTCTTATAAACGTGCTACAGACATAAAATCACACAAACAAACTCGTTATTATCACCAATTTGTTCTTATAATACCGGTTCCGGCCAACTCATTGTTCACCCACATTCCGGCACCATCTAAGGTATTTGTTACATGGTTTTGATTCTTTTTAACCCGACAAACAAAACCCCTAACTCTAATTTAACAAACATGGAACGATTTTGGAGAATTGAAAACCTAGGGTTTTTCTGTGAAGAAGATGAAGTTGAACTGATGTTTATAATTATTATTTCAATCTGTTTACAACAAAAATGGTTTGGTCCAGTGGTTGTTTATTTTTGGTATGGACGTGGAGACCCGGGTTCGAACCCGGGTCACAGCAGGTCTTTTTATATATATTATTTTAAACTATTTTACTAGTTATATTAAACTAAATATATATTTATAAATCATACAAAATAAATAAAATTACTTTTATAGTTAAATAAAAGATGTTTTAATTTCCGTTTAGCAATTTCGTTCAAGAACCAACTTTTACAAACCGAACCGCTAGTTAAAACTCGTAGAATAATTATATAAATAATATATATAACGTTGTAATTTATATAAATCCTAAACCGACAAATGTTTATTCAAAAATAAAGTATACCGTTAACGCTAAAAATCTCGTTATATTAAAATATCCAAACTTTATATTAATATAGTAATTTAAGGTAATATTAAATTAATAATTCATTTAAAATTCGTTGAAGCTTTACAATAAATATTATAACATCCAACTCCATAATAAAATATACATTTAACATCTCTAATCCCCGACAACCCGATTTATCTACTTTTTATAAGTCGTTAGTTAATATTGATTTTGTACTTTTAATTCTAGTTCGTGACGTTCAATTGCTTCGGTTTCAATTACGCACTTTCGATTTTATTTCAAGTTTGTCTTCAATTTCAAGGTGAGTTTCTCACACCCCCTTTTTAACGCTTTCACATATTTTGGGGGTAGCATATATATCCTATCAACATTACGATTTCGTTTATTCATTATTTACAAACTACAATTTGTTACATAGACTTGTGTGTTTATTTGCTTGCTTGCTCAAAGATTACGTGCTCATGGTTTCCTCATTAAGTATGATCATACGCTCCCCTATGCACTCAAGACCTCGATGTTTTGAGTGGAATAGGGACCCCCGATCCTAGTACGTTGGTTGTTACCAACGGAAAAGACACTTACTTGCGCTATTATCCGAGTACATTGGTGCACAATCCCAACTGGAAAGGACCTTACTTGCTCATTTACACTTGTTATGGAATTGTAGATTTTTATGTACTTATATCAAAATTTGTGTGAACTCACCAACTATTCATATAGTTGACCTTTATTATATATATATGCTACTGGTACCTTATGTAGAGCATGTTGCCATGACGAAGACACTAGAACTTAGGTTATGTTAATAAATGGACAAGTGTTAATTGTTCTTGTATTTCCCTTGTATTTCTTGTTGCAACTTTGTGTACTTGATGCTTAAATTAATTAATGATAATATTGTCACTTAATAGTGTCACATGTGTTTTGGGCAATCTGTACGTCACACTCAGGCGTTTCCACTTTAGCCGGGGTGTTACAGTTTTGACTTTGACATCTGAGTCAAAGATTGGATAAGAACCGATGCTCATTCGTTATGTTAAACAAATCGCTGGTCATTTGTTAAACAGTCATAACGAATAGGATTCATTCGCGTGTCTTTGATAACGAATGAACTATCACACCCCCATCTAAGGCATGGGCGTATGACCAACAATTGGTATCACATTTGTAAATAAATCAGAGTTACGTGTTTAAGCAGAAGTCTTTTGAAACATGTGGATTTAAAATATAATATTTAAATTATACAAAAGACAGAACAAAAGTATTCGTTTAAGATTACTTGTTTTATTCACAAAACCACCATTCATTAGTATTTAAATTTAACAAAAAGATCCGAGCCATCGGATATCTTAAGCCCTTCGTTCTTCAAGCTTTAATCTTGGTTACCTGCAAAATGTAAAAAAATACGTCAGCAACGAAGGCTGGTGAATATGTTGACGCAAGAACATTTTTCTTTTACTTAATCACCCATCGAGACCACGTAAGTCTCGGCCCATATTGGCTTAGGAATAATCAAGTTAAAAATAACACAATTATAAACTCGAGTCTCTACACTAAATACCTCAGCAAACACCGCAGCGTTCGACTTAGTTAAGTACCCGTATGTATACACATGGTCATTACTCCCTGCAGGTGAGCGTCACTATAACCAAGTGTGGTGCGATGTGCCCACCGCATTTTACTACATATGTAAGGATCCAGACAAATGTATACTACAGCCTAAGGGCTAGGCTTATACTCTTGTTTATAACGTTTTAGAGACACGTAGTCTCATGTAAAACCTTTTCATTTAACTCATTGACTTGTTTTAAAACATGCTTATAAAGTTTGGGGCGTATTCACCTTTTTGAATTTGGATCGGCTTCAAACACCGTCCGAGGGTCTTTTCCGTTGCTATCTTGCACATATAGTACGAGGATAACCTTTTGTTAGTCGGATATAACATCCGGCTTAAGACCTTTAGTATTTATAATCGTCACCTCGATTATTTATTCTTTACTTTAAAACCTTTAGTTAAAAAGTATTTTCTTTCTTTTTAAACCTTTACTTAAAAAATATCTTCTTTCTTTCTCTTATAGGATAACCTATAGTTATACTTATTTTATTAAACCCTACGTTTTTTCTTTTTTAAGATACGTATACCTTTTCTTTTCTTTATTATTTAGAATAGTTATTATTACTTATATAATATTCTATAACAAAGAATTATAATCACACATATATGTATATATGTATTTATTCATATTTTCTTTTTTTTTTCTTTGTTATATTTTCTTTTATTTATCGAGGTATCGAGTATAATCTCGACTTAGGGTTTTAAGCTTTTATTTTATTATTATTTTATTTGCCATCATGCATACCTTTGTTGGTTTATGAAAACCCTACACAATAGAGCAGCTATTTGATGCCGCTTCACCTTCTTTATCTTCTTGTTCAAACTCTTCTTCTCGACACCTTTTCCTTTGCACGAATAACGAGGTACAACTATTTCTCCAACTTTGGCACGCTTCACGAGATGATTCATTGGAATGTCGGGATAGCAACACCTTCCTCGTTGGAACGTCGTCGGTATTATGGCACGATTATCGAGGAAACGAGCACGGAAATCGAGGTATGGATCGAGGGTTTGCACGAACTTTGAGGTACAATATTCGAGGCTAGAGAGATGTTTTAGTGAGAGAGAGCAAAGCTGATTTGGTGTGATGAGTGAAAGATCCCATGGCCGCTATTTATAGGCAAAATCAGGAGGCCCATCGCCATATGCGATGGCCCTTTGGCTAAGCCCATTGCGTATCGCGATGTAGGATTGGCCAGTCACCAAGTAGACCTGCCACGTGGCGAGACGTGGCAAGCGTTGTGCCACGTGGCGAAGGTGCTGCCACGTGGTGACACGTGGCGGGCGTTATGCCACGTGTGGACACGTGGCATGCCACGCGTTCTGTGTGTCAGACAATGGGTTTCTCTACTGATTCATCGCGTATCGCGATTGGTTAGGAAACTAGAATGTTCTTTTTAAACCCTAAGGTTTGGAATTTGACAATTTTGGTCCCTTGACTTAGGAAACTTAGTATTTTGAACTCGAAATTTTCACGGTGTTACATGAACCTCTCATTTGTCTTACATAGTTAACGAATGGCATTCGTCATTTGTTATCCACCATTCGCCATGTTAAGACAACGAATCAAGCCATTCGCTAGTGATACACTTGCATGTTCTTGTAACGAATGAACCTCCCATTCGTCTCAAAGAAATCACGAATAGCTTTAGTCACTCGTTATGCACTCATTCGTATCGTTAAGGCTCAGATCAAGCAATTCGTTATAACGAACGGAATCATTCGTCATAACGAATGGGTTAGCGAATTATGTAAAGTAATTAATAAAAAAATTGGTTTTTAATGTAATTTTTGTTAAGGACTGTTAATGGAAATAGAAATTTCCCAGCTGACCTGACAGCTCGACCCTAGCTAGGGGCTCTGCCCCTTGGATCCTGCTAGGGGCTGCCGCCCCTAGACCTCTCTACCAAAGGCGCTGCCTGTCACACACCGACCAAAGGCGGAACATGCCGGGGTGCAACGTGATTGGACAAATACACAAGACACTAATTAAAGTGACAATATTTATTAAACTCATTTTATTTCAACAAATCAATAACAACACATCTCGTTCATATAAACAAATAGCAATCATATTGTTCATTTTACTAATACCCTAATAGTCTTGGTAACGTTTTCCGTCAAGCACTCAAGTCAACAAAAGTCAAACCTGTAACATTTCATAAAATAAATTTTGTCAACACAAAGGTTGGTGAGCAATTCATAAGTTTGAGCATATAAGTATCTAACTATACTATTAAAGCAATAGGCTTTATGTCAAAATCCCCCCATCCTATTGGTTGTTCATTAGAGTTTCCATGTATATCAATAGCTTCTCCATTTATCATCTTAATAAAATAAATCAATAATATAATTAAATTAGATACAATAAATGTCTTCAATTATTATGTTTGTGTAAGGCCCCGAACCCGGTAGCCTTACTTTAGCGTCGGATTTACTCATAAACACAGTTCTTACAAATCAGAGTTCATTAAAACTTTCGCGGAATATAAAAACTTTCATGAAACGTTACAACAATCCAAAACTTGCCTTAATTAAACATTCTTGTCTTTCAAAATAAACGTCAATTACATTAAAACATCTTGAGTCTTCAGATGCCAGTCTCCTATTCGCCCACCATGTGCCCGCTCAAGCTAGCTGTCTCATTCTACTCACCTGCGTGCATACTAACAGTCAGCTACGCTGAGTGAGTTCTAGTTAATCAAGCAACTTATCATACAACCACTACATGCATCATATACGTGTCCGAAGACACTTAACCCACTGTCTAACCCACTACTTCTCAACCACTTAATTACCCCTACAGCTTAGCCAATTAATTACCCCTACAGCTTAACCATTAATGCCACTTATGCCACTTTATGCCACTTGTGCCACTTTATGCCACTTGTGCCACTTTATGCCACTTTAATAACGAAGACACGCATAGTCTCACTCTACCACGTGCTCACGTTATGCCCCTAACTCTATTACTAGACCCCTATCCACTTCTATCACACTATACTTCTACTTGTCTATAACCCACTTCCTATCAGCACATTATTTACGTAATAAACAAGTCACATCATAACATTCATACACCCTATCAACCACTTGGAAATTTACTATCCCTGGCGATGCGTGCAATATCCGAAGATCGTTCACGCACCAACAAGTATTATATAATAGCTACCTCGTATAACATCTATAGCATACACTTACCACTTAAGGTAAGTGTATTCACACTTCACATCGAGTATGCACACAGCCCCGAAAACATAACAAGAAAATGGGGCTAGAAACTCACCTGAACTTTGCTTCTTCTTTCGATAGTTGTAAATCCCTTCTTTAACTGAGCTCGGCTGACTGTATAAGTTACACGTATCAATACTCGCCTGATCTAATCTGGTGGCCTAGTATTAGCTTACTTTTACTTATTGTTTTAATCTATTCTCTAATTGAACTTGACTTTAGGCGAAGTTAAACCTTAGGCGAACTTAGCTTTAGGCGAAGTTAAACCTTAGGCGAACTTAGCTTTAGGCGAAGTTGTCATCAGGCGAACTTGGCTTTAGGCGAAGTTGTCATCAGGCGAACTTGGCTTTAGGCGAAGTTGTCATCAGGCGAACTTGGCTTTAGGCGAAGTTGTCATCAGACGAACTTGGCTTTAGGCGAAGTTGTCATCAGGCGAACTTGGCTTGCAGGCGAAGTTGTCATCAGGCGAACTTAGCTTGCAGGCGAAGTTGTCGTCTGCAGCTACTGTTCGTTCTTAAATCCCTTAATCACCTTCGTTTCTTAACCAAATAACTCGATTTAGGTACCCACGGGATCGTCTGACCAGCGCCTACAAACCCCAACCATCAAATCGACCTAACATCGATGTTTAAAGGGTGCGATTTAGGCATATAGGTTACGGGTTCTTTTTATCAATCGATTAACCCATCAAATCATAACCATTTTCAGTAAGATTAGCTTTGTTGGATTCGTTTTTACCATACAAACTCAGATCTATCATTTCTCAAATCAAACCAAACCTATACGAACGATTTCTAACTATAAACGTACCTTGAACGAGTCGAACTACGAACACGGTTAAGCCTTGATGTTGTTTTGGTCCGTCACGACGTTCCAGCACCAACAAGCTCGGGTTTTCGCCTTCGGATCTTGGTTCGGGTCGTGTGTGTTTTGGGTGTGTGTGTGTATGGAATAGGTGAGAATGAGGATTAAATGGTGGTTAATGGTATTTATATTTAGGGATCTGGGGTTAAGCCCATGGACTCTCCTTTCTTCTTTCATAACCCAAGTCCATAACCCATATCCATTACCCAACACTAGCCCGACCCATACTAACTCCTACTCTATTTATTTATTTCCCGATAATCCGAGTAAACTTTCCCTCTATTATTAAGTAATATAAATAATATCATTTTGGAAATTTCGGGATGTTACAGTTTGACATTTAATTTAATAATTTGACTTATGCTAATTATATTTATTTATGGGAATATCTACGCAATTAATTATATTTTCAAAATTATCATTACTAAATTAGTTTAGCATCTCTCTATTACCTGAAAATAAAACAGTAATGTGACATTAACAAATAATTTTTAATGTATTTTAGATAATAGATACTTTTGATATTTTTTTTGATATTTCATCCATATTATTCCATATACATATAACATTTTACTTATAACTATTAGGCAAACCTTTTAGGAATAAAATAGTAAGAACCATCCACAAATCTCAATTTCTTCATATATATGATTCTGAAAATTAAAATTTAAAACCTTTTAACAACCTAATAAAAGTACATTTTTAATTATGGAATTTGTATATTCTAATTAATTATTAATTATTATTTGATTAAGTATTTGACTAATCATTCATAAGGCTTACTATAAATATGGATTTTGACCCATTTACTTAATCTAAATTTAGCAGTTAATCATTTAAATATATTAGGTTGATTTTAAATTTAAATTTTGTTGATATATGTATTATAAAATTTAATTGATGTAATTGATATATGTTTTTTTATATATTCATATAGATTTAGCATTTGAGAAATACAATTTTGACACATTTGAGTATATATTCTACGTTGATTCCGATTTATGTAAATTATGAATTAATCACCCTTTTGATTAAGGAATTATTTATTTACGGAAATTCTATTTTTTAATTAAAGGTTGTATATTATTTGAATAATAATTTGAATATTTGATTAAGCATCCTTAATGTGTGCTTTAAGTGTTTACTATAAATACCGATGTTGACCCATTGAATGCTTCTAAATTAAGTAAATATTGATTTAAATATATGGTTTTGATTTGACTTTTAAATATTCAAATTCTAATTCATATTATTCTAATTGATAATTACAGTTCAATTCTATTTAAAATCTTTTAATGTTAATAAATCAAAACCATATTAGTAACTTATTTTTTCACACCTTATATGAAGTTTTGAATTATTTAAATGTTGATTATAATTATATTATTTTCAATAATTTTATAATTTTCAATCAGGGGATTCAGTATATAAATATATACCGTAATTTTATATTTTAGATATAACCTATTATATTTGATGAATTATTATATTTGATGGCATTGAAATACATAATTTTATTTTATTGTAAATATATAAATTTAATGTATATTTCTACATTAGTAAGTTTAATTCCCTGTTTAAGTATAATCTATATTTAAATATAGTATAGATTTATTTTATGAACATTACATTACGGTTTTTCATCCTTATTCCCTAATTTATGAACATTACATTCAAATTTTAAAAATTCATTAATCCTAATTCCCTAATTTTCGTCCTTATTTTAAGTTAACTGACTTTCCTTAATTTATTCTTTGTAATTACAATAAGAAATTCGTGTATAAATACTTAACATCCATACGCTCATTCTTACACTATCAAAACTTCTTTAGATAAAACGATTATCTTTCTTTTTAAGGTTTTTAATTTTTGTTGTTTTTATATCCTCCCATTTTGTGATGTATTTATTAGCTTAAAATTCTTATTGTTCAAAAATGAACTTTTTGTTTATTTTTATTTTTTAACCACTAGGAAAATGGAGCTAAAATACATCACCATGTTGAACCAATTCCGGTAAGGGAGATTAATTATTTTCCGGCAAGGTTTTATTTGATATTTTAATGGCTGATTCTCATATTATTCAATATTTCATTAACAATTCTTTTTCTTTTCCCTTTTTTGTTTGTATTGATTTTAATTATTATATAATTTTCTTATAACCTCTTTAGGTTCTATATCGAAATCAAAGATTTAATGGAGATGCTGAACTATTACGGGTTTCCGGTAAGGTATTATGGAAAATACTATAATTCGCGATTCTCATATTATTCATTATTTCAATGTTCATTCATTTCTTTGCCATTTCAATTATTGGTTTTATTATTTTTATTATTTCCGTTACATCCATTTGGAATTAAATTATTTTTGTTATTGTTAATTATTCAGGTTATAGTCATTGCAATATCAATTTTTCCGGCTATTGGTAATTATTCCGGCTATACATTATAACAACAATTTTACATTTGTTCACATAATTCAAATATTCCATAATTGGTAATTTTTACTATTATTTTACATTAATTGTTATTGTATTTAATTATGATTATTCCGGTTAATAACCAAAGTTCTGTTTAGTTAGAATAATATATTATTAAACATTTATTTAATTTTATCATTTCAGCTTATGACTCCCAACTAGAAATGCTAATGTCATGGATGGAGTATTTGTTATAAAAATGTCTTACTTTTTGTACAAGATTAGATGTATATATTTTTATTATTCATGTATTTTTGTATATTTCACAATTCATGTAATTTAATTGAGTTTTATATAATTAATCTTATATTGTTGTTGGTCAAAGTCTATTTAATAAATTTCCATGATTTTGAATAATTTTCAAAAACGTTTTAATATATTTATATGGTTATCATTATTGGTCAAATTCTATTTAATATGTTTCCATATTTTTATTTTTAATTTAATATCATAGGCAATTAAATCACCAATGTCAACGAAATTTAACAAATTTTTATACTTTCCAATATTATCGAACTTTATATTTTAAAATAATACACATTTATGTGCTTATGTTTTTATTTAATACCCATTATTTTTTATTTATGTTGATAACATATTTAATAGTCATTTTATAAACAGATTTTCACTATTGTTTTTGGAAAGTTTTGATGTATTGATATTATTCATATCATTAACGTATTCAATTTTAATATTTGACCATTTTCTAATTAATCTAAAATTATTTGATGGAGAGTGGGTTGACTATGTTTGTTTTGATCATTGCGAATATATTTTAGTTATTAGTATTCTATCATTTTTATTTTATATAGCTTAGACAATTCATGTAAATTAATTCATTTTTATATGAATAACAATCTTTATTTTTTACGTATTAAAATTTTTGAATCGTATCTTGAAAGTCTTAATAATTAGTTATTGAACTTCCAAAAAAATGGAACGTTTTTTGTAATAATATTTATTATTATTTATTTATGTTTTTAAAATTCAACATTTACCTCTATTGCAACAATCTTTTTAGTTTTTAGTAATATTCAATCTAAACAAATTTTTCATCTTTTATATTTAAACAAATTTTAATTAACATAAATGACAAACTTAATTTGAATTTACTTTTGATTATAGTCGAAAGTTAATAAGTTTTGCATTAAAAACATCAATATTATTTGACCAAATTAATATGTGGTGTATTACGTATTTCAAATTTATATTTAAAAAATCTTAGATATTTACTATAGTTTCCTATTTATTTTTAAATATTCATCATCTTTAATTTTAATGATACATTCTAATTATTTATACATTAATTTATTTCTGTTTTTAAGAACCGAATTTGATCACTTTTTTTTTGGTTTTAAATTTTCCAATCTCAATAAACTTTACATCTTTTATATTTGACCAATTTTTAATTATGCATAAAAGTCAAGAACTACCAATTCGTTTAAATTATTCCGGCCAATTTAAAAACTAAACTAATAAACTAAATAGAAAATAAAAAGTTTTCATTTTTATATCAGACCAATTTTTAATAGGCATAAATGTTAAGATTAATGTATAAAATTAAACAAAGAATTATCTAATGAAATTTATTGTTAAATAAAGTAAGGAAGCTAAAGTCTTGAAAATAATTTTGTGATAATTAAAAAAATTTAATATTATATTGTTTAGTTAGTAAACTTATGATAAAATGGAAAGTTTTTTATGATAATATTTACATTTTTTTATTTCTGTTTTTAAAAACCAAAATTGACCACTCTTGTTACAATCTTTTGTAGGTTTTAATAGTCTTCAATATCAACAAATTTTCCTTGTTTTATATTTGACCAGTTTTTTAATTGAAAAAATGACAAATTTAATGCATACTAAAAATTTTAATAATTTACTTTTGATTATACTCGAAAGTTAATAAGTTTTGTATTAAATACACATTAATTTATTTGACCGATTTAATATGTTGTTTATTACTTATTTCAAATTTGTATTTAAAAAATCTTAGATATTCACTATAATTACTTATTTATGCTAAATATTCATCATCTTTAATTTTAATGATACCTTCAATCATTTATATATTTATTTATTTATGTTTTTGAGAACCGAATATTGACCGTTTTAATAGTCTCCAATATCAATAAATTTTCCATCTTTTATATTTAAACAATTTTTAATTAGACATAAATGTCAAGAATTTTCAATTTTTCTAAATTATTTCCGGCTAAACTAAAAAATTAAACTAATAAACTAAATAAATAATAAAAATTTCCATCTTTTATAGTTGACCAATTTTTAATTAGACATAAATGTCAAGAATAATGTATAAAATTGAAAAAATAATTAGCTAATGAAATTTATTGTTAAATAAGGTAATGATGCTAAAGTCTTTAACAACAATTTCGTGACAATTAAAAAAATTAATATTATATTTTTTATTTACTGGATTTCCAAGAAAAATGAAAAAACTTTTATAATAATATTTACATTTATTTATTTCTGTTTTTACAAAACCGAAGTTGACTTTTTTGCAACAATCTTTTGTAGTTTTTAATAATATTTGATGTCATCAAATTTTCCATCATTTATATTTGACAAATTTTTAATTATTATAAATGACAAATTTAATGTATACTGGAAGTTTAAATAATTTACTTTTGATTCTACTAGAAAGTTAATATGTTTTGTATTAAATACACATTAATTTATTTGACCAATTTAATATGTTGTTTATTACTTATTTCAAATTTATATTTAAAAAATCTTATAAATTAATTATCATTGCTAATTTATGCTAAATAACCTACATTCCAATCATTTATACATTTATTTATTTCTGTTTTTAATAATCGAATTTGACAATTCTTTTGTAGTTTTTAATAGTCTCCAATCTCAAACAAAGTTTCCATCGTTTATATAGTTAAGATTAATGTATACAATTGAAAAAAGAATTATATAATGAAATTGATTTTCAATAAAGTAATGATGTTAAATAGTTTGAAATAAACTTTACTACAGATTGCAGTCACTTTAATAAAATTTTAATTAGGTAATAACTTCTATGCAATAAAATTAAAATTAATCGGTTTAATTTCAATTATCTCTATATTATTTTAATTATACTTAATTAGTGAAGTTAGTAGAATAAAACTTTATTGCTTCGATTTACCGTAATACATTTAACTAAAAGGTCTTTGATCGAAATAAAACAAAAGATTATATACAAAATAATTTATAATAAAATATACCTTTATTTATTTATTAATGTTGAAATGAAACTCATAGTAACTTAAGACTTTAGTTGTATATTTAACCAGGCTGCTATGGTTAATTTTTTTTAGATTGTGAAACAAAATGACTTTTTTTTGTGAAATGTCGAAGAAGTTGATGGTGGGCTAATATGATTATAACATGTTCATGTCTTCGTTTGGTTTTTTAATTTAGGTGTATGGTAAGTTGGTGTAAGTATTGACTTTTGATATACACAATCTAAATGTTTAATATTTTGGTTTCAAACTTATGTTAAATATTTGTGTTGGTTTAATATGTTAGTTATGAAATTTTTTGGTTGTCTAGATTTATATGGTTGTTTATATGTTTTCAACTCATGTGTAACATGGGCTACTATTCTAGAAATATTTGATGGATTAAATACTTTTACATAAATGAATTTCAGATCATCTATGTCTTCCTATTCAGTAGTGTAAGTTGTGTTATTATTGTTTCCTTTGTAATATTTCTAATTTCCATGTCTTTAATATCTTTATGAACATCAAATATAAATAACCTACAATTCACTAAAGTTAATAGTATTTGGTTTTCCGGTTTTTTAGTTTTTCTTATTTGTGGATTAAAATCCTTTATTAAGTCAACAAAATTGAAACATCATGCTCTATAAAATTCTGTTTTTATATTTATGTTATTTATCTTTTTCATATGCTAAACATATTATATTCTATTATAGATGTCTTCAAAATTAAATTAAATGTAATTTAAATTCAATTAAAATTCAATTAACGTCTTCCAATAAAAAAAGTAATTCAAACGGTTAGTCATTTTAATATTTTTAGTTACCCTTTAAATGTTTATAAAGAATGCATTTTTTTATAAACGTGTATCTTTAACGCCAAAAGAACTACTTACTAGCATTTTAGACGCTAACATTTTATTTTAAACTCGTTAATACACTATATTGTATTAAAATATAAATTTTATTAACTAAAATATAGTAAATAAGTATTAATATGTTATTAACAAAAAATTAAGCACATGTCACAGAAAATTATAAATGATTTTTAATATATCTATTATAAACTACATTATATTTTTTTGATAAACAAATTTTTAATAACATTGAATGTATGTTTACACATTTTTTTTTATTTCCTTTTTTAGAAATGATATGAAACATAATTTTCAGTTATCCAATACTATTTTATTTTCTTAAAACCAATTAAAATATGTGTATACGAATCAATCTATGTTAATTAGAGGCGCAAATATATTTCTTCGTTATTTTTTACTTATATTTGGTTTACTCAATTTATATTGTTTCCATACTTAACAACAAAATTCACAAATATAGATGTGGTCCATATAAATATCAGTTTTTTGGTTAAGTAAGATCATACCAATTATTATTTTATATTTTAGTTTGAACTAAAATTTTCATAAACACATTATACTAAATAAAATCAAAAAGACCAAAATTATTTTGACTAATAGATTAGTTTTAAAAGTCGGTGTGTCAATAATGTTACTAAGGAATATGAATCAGAAGAATGGTTTGTGTAATGGAACTAGATTGCAAGTAATTAATTTGGGTAGGCGTTTTGTTGAAGTAAAAGTGATTTCAGATACTAATACTGGTTATCGTACTTATATAATTCGTTATGGTCTAACACCTTCAGATAAGAAACTTTCGTTCAAATTGAAGAGAATGTAGTTTTTTTTCCAATTGTAGTATGTTTTGTAATGACTATTAAAAAAAGTCAAGGTTAATCTCTAGAAAAAATAAGATGGAGAAGATGTTCATGGCCAAGTGCATACTTTGCAGGAGGAAAATAAATATATTGGTTGCATATGGACAAGATTTAGGGAAAGTCTATTAAACTCATTTATAAAGAATACTGTAAAAAGAAATCTATGTTTCTATAATATATTAAACTATTCTCTAGCCAAGGTCGTTGTGCAATTTGATTTTGTATTATCAATATATCATATGTTGGAGACACTTGTCTTCGTGGATATAAAGATTATTAATATAGATCAATAACTAAAACTAATAATTTAAGATTTATACATACTTTTGGGCTCAATGAGAACTACTAAATATTTACGAACCACTAAACATTATTTAGTTCACCTTTTGTATGTATTAAAAGATTAATACATTATTAGTATCTTACTAATGGAAAATAAAATGCATCACTATATCAAATGGTTGCCACATCCGGATTGTTATTAGCAGCCATATGGATATGTAGTTAGGCATGCCAAAAGGTATTGTTGTGCAAGTTCTTGTCATGATTTAGAACATGTTTGAGCTAATATGGGTTATTAGCATCTTGAGTTCAAGTAATAACAAGTTCAAGTCAAGATTTGAGTGTATACAAGTTATGGCTCTATGAATCGTTAACAAGTCATATAAGCCAATTGATGTTTCTAAGTATTTAGTTATTAGCTATTAAAAAAACAATTTATTCCTTTTTATATTAGTCTTTGACAACACCGAAATACTACAAATTAAAGTATAAACCTTGTATACAAGGAAGTATTTAGGGAGTTGTTAATACTAAATTTATGATACTTTTGTTAAATAAATAGTTAAATTGTATAGATTTTTGTTCGTGTTTATTCTAAATTACACTTCAAGTAGTTCTTCCTACATCTTGTCAAAGTGAAACGTACTTAAACTATCCAAAAAAAAAACCCACAAGGCTCACAGTTGGATGTCAATCCTTACATGTTGAAGAAATAATATAATTTGCGAATTAACTATTGGATATAGGTGAAGGGAATGTTGGGGGGGGGGGGGTCCAAATGACGACGAATGAATGTACAAATTCCCGATGATATTTTAACTAACAATTCATTATATCCAGTATATGATTTAACAGAATTTGTATATCCTTCGATTTTAGACAAGTTCAATGAACTTACTTTCAAGAACGGACAATATTGTCAATTAAAATTATATATGTTTATTAGACGATTTCTATATTTCCACCCGTGGCGCCCACGGGTCAATAACCTAGTATAGTAATAAAAAGCCACAAAACTTGTATACAAAACAATAAATAAAAGCAACAACTTGGATAAATTGGCAGTCGCTAATAGAATTACGTTAGCGCCATCTAGCTATAAGGGGATGCCAAATAGTCTAGGATTTTATTACCAGTTGCTAAACACATTAGCACCACCTAGCTACAAGGGGTTGCCAAGTAGTCTAGGATTTTTATAGATTCAACCAACCGAAAGCGATAAACACATAGACATATAGCATAGAACACCAAATGAAGCAAATATTTAAGTAATGTATACAATCACGTTTGTGGGTTTATGATTCAAGTAAATAAAGCATTTAGTTTGATAAGTATGAAATGTCACCCCAAAACGGAAGATGGAAAAAGGGGTATGAAAGTACTCACCTCGATTGACGAATCGGGAAATAATAAATGATCGATATATAAAAAGCTTGTGAACGAAACGAACGAATCCGACTTGAAAGCTAATTGAAAACGAATAAATACAATACATTAATGAACTTGAACTTTAGTTGAAATTACATTTGAAACATTGGACGAGAAGGTTCGGTTATTAATCGGGTTACTGGTTAGTTTGTTAATGATTAGGGACTCGCACTTAATTGATTAATTTAAAATAATATAATATTATTTTATTGGGCTTTTAAATAACTATAAACCAATATTAAGTAAAAACAAAACGAGTTTAAATCAAGAGTTCGGTTTTATATAAAAAAATGAATTTATAATGAAGCTTATAATAATATTATAAATGATAATGATAGTAATGATATTAATATTCCTAAAAAGATATGTTAGATATATATACATATATATATAGATGTATAAGATAACGATGATAATAATAACAGTAATTATTATTAATAATACTAATATAGTATGATACTAATAATAATAATTAAAGAATAAAAATCCAAGTATTAAATTAAGCGTTGTTGATAAAAATGATAATAATAGTAAAAAAACTATTGATAGTAATAATGACATCATTCTCGATGTCGGTTCGATTTCTAAACGAATTCACAAATGAATATAATAATATTATTGATAATAAATAAATGATAGAAATATTATCTTAATAAATAATAATAAGATCTTTAATAATAATATTAACAACTTAATATTTATAATAACAATAACATTAACAATAATATTAATACTAGTAATAATAATAGTAATAGTAATAATAATAACAAAATAGTATTAATAACTTTAAAAATAAGTCTTTTATATTATATGTACACACACACACACATATATATATATATAATAGTGATAGTAATATATAATAGTAACAATATGAATTAAACCTAAAATAATAATATAACATTTATATATATTTATTTTTAAACATAAATCCAAGACCGATTTTTAAGTGGTTAGTAACCAGGGTGCATTCCGTCTTAGCTAACCAAACCCGATGTTCATCTTATCCCCAATTCAAAACAACACCAATATTCATCCAACCCGTTTCAAAGTATTTAACCAAAAATTAACCGATACTACCAAACCAATTATTTACAATTTAAATCCGATAAATATGTAAAAACTAATAACACCAAAATCCCAAATTAGTTTACCTATTAGGTGATTATGAGGTCGTCGGAGATGAAGACACGGAGGGTTGCCGGAGCCAAATTCCGACAGAGCCGAGAGAGAGATGGAGTAAGTGAGAGAGAGACAGCGCGAGAGAGATAGAGAGAGACGGAAGGAGAGATAGAGAGATAGACGGAAAGAGAGAGAGAGAGAGAGGGGGGGAGAGACAAAAAGAGAAGAAAGAGAGAGAGCCAAGAGTGAGGGAGGCCGGAGTGCCGTCGCCGGCTTCTCGCCGGAAATCCGGAGCTCGTCGGAAAAACGAAAACAGAGGGAGAGGAGAGTGGTGGTCGCGGCGGGTGATGGTTTACGGGCCAGAGTGGAAGAAAGGTTAATGGTGGTGCGGTGGGAGGTGGTGGCCGGAGAATCGGGCTCGCCGGATCCGGTCGCCGGAAAAACGGCGCCGGATTAGTGAGGAGAGATGGGGGGCGGCTGGTTATGTTAATATGAGATGTAGGGTTAGGGTTTGGCTTATATAGGTGGGTAATAAAAGTTTAACTTTGGCCCCTCATGTTTGGTATTTTGTTAAAAATGATTTAAAACTTGCATGACTTTAAAGAACCCACTTTAGTCCCTAACGTTTACTTAACCGAGCTTTTAAATTATAAATAACTGTCTTTGACCAACACCACTCACGCTAGAATTATAGCATCAATAATTTGATAAAATGTCGGTTCGGGTTAACAAGCTTAACCACAACTACGATGTATAATTTATTAAATATAAACGCGAAAAATCGACATGTTACAAAATGATTACAAAAAAATGAATATAAAACGAGACTCAAATTTGACAAATGTCACACTGCCCCCGGACCCCCATTCATTGAGGGTTATATTAAACTAGAAATTCGATATGGGTAGTAATAGTTAATTGACACACGTAATTGTTATACAGTTAGTCGTGCCCAGTTAAAGAAAGAAGTTACCATTAACTCTTAAAGGAACCGAGTTCAGATGAGTTTCTAGCTCCACTTCCTTGTTATGTTTTCGGGGCTGTGTGCATACTCAATGTGAATAGTTAATACACTTACCTTAATATGTGAATGTGTACGAACTATATATGTGAGAGGTTAAGAGTATGCACGAAAGTATAAAAATGAAATGGTCATGTAAAGAAACGTATGTATAGTTGTATGGAAAGAAATGACAAGACCCTAATAATATCTGAGATAGAAGAGACCAGACCCTAATAATATATGAGACAGGAGGGACCAGACCCTGATAATATATGAGATATAAAAGAAAGAGATCAGGTGTAACACCCCGACCAAAGGCGGATTATACATCGGGGCGCCACATATTGTTTCATTACTCGTGACACTATTGGGTGTCAATATTTAATAAATACATTCATTCGCGCACGCGCAAGGTTAACACAAGATAACATAAATCAATATATTATAAGACAAAATATTCGAACAACAAATAACTTGTCTTGATACATTTTAATCTAGGTCCAAAATAAAGAAAACTTCCTACGTGTCCACAAGCTCCAAAAACAGCTACTGCAAACCTGAACATGTGTTAAAATAAACGTCAAACACTTGCGTGTTGGTGAGAAATCAAGTTTAATACAATACATAGATAACAATAAATCTGCGCGCAACACGTGTATGTCTGGTGTTTAACAAGGGTGCAATCAGATTGTGATCAAGCCTAAATAGATCATAGCTCATAGTTCATAGTTCAATCCGTGCTCCCAATTGAGCACAAAAACGAGAAAACATTTGTGCAAGTGTAAACAAAGAAAACCGTAAACGATAGGTCTCCCGTGTTCATCTAATGGATCCATGAAAACTGCGGAATAGGCCGAACAAAGCGGTTAATGATACACACATACAAATAAACAGCCAAGTAAACGTCCTCAACACATGGGATACTGCGCGACTAAAGCTCATAAACAAGTTTAAGACTCTAAGTTTGTATGAACACATGAACATCCCAAATCATTAAAAGCAAAAAGGGATTAGGTACGAGATTACTCACTTGATAAACGATGCGGTGTAAGATAAAGCAAGAACCAACTTTAAACTAGCACAAGTTAACCTATAATTAAAGATTATTGTTTTAATGATCTGATTTAAGTCTTGATTATAAGTTAGCATAATTAAATTATTATATATAATATATATATTACCGGAAAAGCAGGACAGAACAGGGAGGAAGACGGAGGCAGAGAGGGAGGCGGCAGAGAGCAAGGAAAACAGGAGAGATTAAGTATTTGTGTGTGTAGTGTTATGAAAATATTATTATTATTATTTATAGGGAAACCCTAGGAGACATGAATCCAGAAAAAGGGGAAAGGATCAAGCAAAAGATATCAAAAAGCATAAGAATCCAAAAGCAAAAGATATGGAAAGATATGGCAGCTGCAGAGGCAAGATAAAGCTGACAGGGAACAGTAAAAAGCATGGGCGGATCAGATAAAGGTACTGGTCAAGCATGGAAAAAGCAGATCTCCAAAGATAATGTCAGTCACTTTATCCGCCAACCAATGGGGTTGGTGCGCATGCTGCGCCGAAAGTAACTTTTCAGACATAAAGCAGATTAGGTCAACAGCACAAAAGATAAGACAACACAAAAGCAACGGCTAGATTAAACAGAAGAAAACTCAAAGGGTTCAGCGCGAGAAAGCTAAGGCGCGAAGGCAGACAGAACCAACCTTAACGCGTCGCGGAAAGAACTTCATTTCTAAGCGCGCCGCGGGAAGAATCACATTTCTTAGCGCGCCGCGGGAGGAACTAAAATTCCTAGCGCGCCGCGGGAAGAACTATAATTCTTCGCGCGTCGAGGGATGAACTACGATACTTAGCGCGCTGCGAGAAGAACTACAAATCCTTAGCGCGCTGCGAGAAGAGTTCGTCTCGTGTATCGCTGGAACAGATGGTCTTCACGCAGGATTCCTTGTAAGGGGTCTGGCGCGTGGAGCTGCGCAGACAACCTTAGGCGGGAAGAAACAAAGGACAAGGAAAGAGTTGGAAGAAAGAGGGAAACAAGGCTTAAGGGCGGGACGGCGACAAGAGGGAAAAGAAGGCGGAAAGAGAGAAGGAGAGGGACGGGACGGCGGAAAGAAAGAGAGAGAGAAAGAGGCGGGAAGGAAATTATATATTATTATTAAAAGTAAAATATAAGTATAAATATTAAATCATAAAAGAAAGAGATCGGGTCAGAGAAACGGGTACCTGGGTCGGGTCGGATCGGGGCAGATGTCACAGTCTCCCCTACTTTAAGAAATTTCGTCCCGAAATTTATCTCGAAGTAGGTTGCGCAGAGAACAGGTGCGGGTACTTGATCTTCATTTGATCTTCCCTTTCCCATGTAAACTCGGCTCCGCGCTTGGACTCCCAGCGAACTTTAACAATAGGGATACGACTGCGCTTGGTTTGCTTAACCTCGCGATCCATAATCTCAACAGGCTTCTCAACGAAATGCATAGATTCATCAACTTGAACTTCATCAAGTGGGATGTGAAGGTTCTCGTCAGCTAAACACTTCTTGAGATTGGATACATGGAACGTTGGATGCACATTACTGAGCGCGGGCGGCAGGTCAAGTCTGTAAGCAACTTTTCCCACACGCGCGAGAATCTTAAATGGACCAACATAACGAGGAGCAAGCTTACCTTTCTTTCCAAAGCGGACAACACCCTTCCAGGGCGACACTTTGAGGAGAACAAGATCACCAACTTGAAATTCGAGAGGCTTCCGCCTACGATCTGCGTAACTCTTCTGTCGGCTTCTGGCAGTCAGCAGATGATCACGGATCTTGGCGATTTTATCGGTTGTCTCTTGAACAAGTTCGGGTCCTGTGATTTGAGCTTCACCCACTTCGCTCCAACAAATCGGGGAGCGGCATTTACGACCGTAAAGTGCTTCAAATGGGGCCATACCGATACTGGAATGATAGCTGTTGTTATAAGAGAACTCGATCAAAGGCAGGTGTGAATCCCAATTACCTCCAAAATCAAGAACACAAGATCGGAGCATATCCTCAAGAGTTTGAATAGTTCGCTCAGACTGTCCGTCAGTTTGAGGATGATATGCCGTACTCATGTCCAAGCGAGTTCCTAACGCAGATTAGAGAGATTTACAAAAGCGAGATATAAAACGGCCATCGCGATCGGATATGATGCTCAAAGGAGTACCATGGCGGCAGACAATTTCCTTGACATAAAGCTGCGCGAGCTGCTCAACACGGTAGTTTTCACGAATGGGCAGAAAGTGAGCAGACTTAGTCAATCGATCCACTATTACCCAAATGCTATCATGTTTGCTTGCTGTCAAAGGTAACTTGGTAATAAAGTCCACCGCTACACATTCCCATTTCCATGCAGGAAATTCTGGTTGTTCGAGCAAACCAGATGGGCGTTGGTGTTCAGCTTTTACTTTAGAACAAGTCAGGCATTTAGCTACGAACACAGCAATATCCTTTTTCATACCGGGCCACCAATAAGTAATGCGCAAATCCTTGTACATCTTATCAGCGCCGGGATGAATAGAATACCGAGATTTATGCGCTTCACTCAGGATATCAGCGCGAAGATTCTCATCAAAGGGAATCCAGATGCGATTAAGATAGCAGAGAATTCCACTCAGATTAGGAACAAAGTGCGCTTCCGCGCCACACGCTAACTCGGCGCGAAGGCTACCATTATTGATGGATGCGCGCTGCGCGTCACGAATGCGCGATTCATGGTTGCTTTGGATCGGCGCGAAGTGAAGCTGCGTGCGCGGCAAGATACAGTTAAGCTGGCAGGGTTTTCGGCTGAGCGCATCGGCTACCACATTAGCCTTACCAGGATGATACCGGATCTCACAATCGTAATCGCTGATGAGTTCGTTCCATCGGCGTTGCCTCATGTTGAGTTCCTTTTGATCAAAGATATGCTGAAGGCTTTTATGGTCAGTGTAAAGGATACACTTAGTACCATAAAGGTAGTGTCTCCAGATCTTCAAGGCAAAAACAACTGCACCAAGTTCGAGGTCGTGAGTTGTATAATTCTTTTCATGAACCTTAAGTTGCCTCGATGCGTAAGCGATAACCTTGCCTCGTTGCATAAGAACACAACCGAGACCTTGGTTGGAGGCATCGCAGTACACGACAAAATCATCATTACCCTCAGGTAGCGCAAGAACAGGAGCTTCACACAACAATCGCTTGAGCGTCAGAAAGGCTTCTTCTTGCTTCGAGCCCCAAATATACGGTTTACCTTTGTGCGTTAGAGCTGTTAAAGGCAAAGCGATCTTCGAGAAGTTCGAAATGAAGCGCCGGTAATAACCAGCTAAGCCCAGAAAGGAACGGATCTCGGAAGGAGAGGATGGCGTAATCCAGTTCTTGATTGCTTCAATTTTGGATGGGTCGACATGAATACCCATCTTGTTAACAACATGACCAAGAAACTGTACTTCATCAGACCAGAATTCACACTTGGAAAGCTTAGCATAGAGTTGCTCAGCTCTAAGCTTTTGCAATACCAACCGAAGATGTTGCTCATGCTCGGCCTTGGTCTTAGAATACACCAGAACATCATCGATAAACACAATCACGAATTTATCCAAGAAAGGCCTACACACCCGATTCATTAGATCCATGAAAACGGCGGGTGCGTTGGTTAGACAGAAGGACATGACCAAGAATTCAAAATGGCCATAACGAGTTCGAAAAGCAGTCTTCGGAACATCTTCATCGCGGATGCGCAACTGGTGATAGCCAGAGCGGAGATCAATCTTGGAAAAACAAGAGGCACCTTGGAGTTGATCAAAGAGGTCGTCAATACGCGGTAAGGGATACCGGTTCTTAATGGTGAGTTTGTTCAACTCGCGGTAATCAATACACATGCGAAACGATCCATCTTTCTTTTTAACGAACAACACCGGAGCACCCCAGGGCGAAGAGCTAGGGCGAATGAATCCTTTAGCAGTCAACTCTTGAAGTTGGCTTGCCAATTCTTGCATCTCAGCGGGTGCAAGACGGTAAGGAGATTTAGCTACGGGGGAAGCACCAGGGACAAGATCAATACGGAACTCGACTTCACGAGCGGGAGGGATACCAGGAAGATCATCAGGAAAAACTTCAGGGAAATCACGCACAACAGGGATATCGCGAAGCTTCTTCTCTTCAGCAGGTTTGACCACATGGGCTAGAAATGCAATACACTTCTTCCGCATGAGTCTTTGGGCTTCGGCGCAAGACATAAGCTTAAGACCACGGGAGGGTTTTTCGCCGTAGATGTGAAGATCACCATTTTCTCGAGGTATGCGAATCAACTTTTTGGCGCAAATAACTTCGGCGCGATTCTTCGAAAGCCAGTCCATACCAATAATAACATCAAAGCTTCCAAGAGGCATGGGGATGAGGTCGATTAGAAAATCGTTTTCGTTAAGGTTAAGCGTGCAATCCTTAATCACTGAGTTAATTAAAATAGTTTCACCATTAGCCAATTCAACTGAAAAATCTTCTTTTAAGTTATCGCGCGGTCGCGCAAGCTTCTGCTCGAAGGCGCGAGAGATAAAACTTCGATCGGCGCCAGTATCAAAAAGTATAGAAGCATAAAATCCGTTAAGCAAAAATGTACCATTAACGTCATTATTCGCTTGCGCTTGGTGCGCGGTTATGTTAAAAGCTCGTCCACGCGTCACTTGGTTTGAAATCTGGTTCACCGGATTCGCTTGTGTAATCTGAACTTGTAGTCTCGGGCAAGCGTTCCGGAAATGACTGGGATCACCGCAGTTATAGCACGACCTGGGTCGTGGGTTTTGGTATGTTGGTTGTGGGTTCTGCGGGTAGGCTGGTGGTGTTGGCGCAATTGGATTGGCGAGAGGGACTCTACAGTATTCAGCAGAGTGACCAACGCGGCCACATCGGTTACATTGTCGACACGGGGTTTGGGTTGGGTGGTGAAGTCTACAGGTTGGGCAAAAGGGTTGATTTCCTGTGTAAGGTTTCTTAGTTGGCGGGGCAGGGAGTGCTGGATTGGTTAAGGCATAGTTGTGGGCTACAGGAGGGGTTGGGTAGGTTGACAGTGGGTTAGGCGCGTAAACTGGAGGTTGGTATGCGGGTTGCTGGACTATGGGTGGGTTGGTAAGCGCATAGGCCTTGCGCCTGCGCTTGAGGTTGTTACGGTTCGAGTGTTCAGGTTTGGTTTCTGTTGGTTCAGGGGCAGTCTTGGTGAGTTTGGTCTTCTCAGCTCCTCGCAGGAACAGGGTTCCTGCTCTGACATGGTTGTCACTGAGCACAGCGGCCAACTCGATGGCGTCAGAGAGGGTTGCTGGGTTTCTGGCCCATACAGAATCTTGAATTTCCATGGGGAGACCCCCAAGGAATTTCTCGATGGCTCGGCGGGAAGGGGTAACAAGGTGAGGGACAAGCAGGCTTAGTTCATGGAAGCGCGTCGCGTACTCGCGCGCTTCGCCACTGTACTGCTTAAGATTCCAAAATTCTTCCTCCAGGCGCTTAACTTCGTTGGGAGGGCAGAATTCTCGCGTCAGAATCTCCTTAAATTCCTCCCAGAGCATGCTGGAAGCAGCTTCTGCGCCACGCGCATGAGCTACTCCATTCCACCATGTAAGCGCTCTAGATTCCAGGACACTGGAAGCATATAGGGTTCGTCTGTCTGAGGGGCATTGGGTGTGGAGGAAAGTGTTTTCTATTTTCTCAAGCCACTGGAGCATCACGGTGGCTCCTTCAAGACCTGTGAACTTTGGAGGGTTACCCGCGTTAAAGGATTTAATGTTATAACTGGAGGTATTATTTTGGCTCAAGGCTTGGGCTATCGCGGCGGCCATTTCCTGGGAACGTTGCTGTCTACGCATGCGCGAGGCTTCTCTTCTCTGAAATCGGCGGGATAGCGGAGGCATTCTATAAAAATTTTAATTTTAGTTAATATCTTGGTTTTAGCACAAAGTATAACCTCGAAAAGCTTGGTTTCACGGAGTTAGATACTATCAAAAGTTAAAGTAAAATAAATGACCCTAAATGCAGACTTAATAAAGGTAACAAATTCGAATCAAGAATCGACAATTCATGTATCACCATGACTTTCCGAATTCCCAATTTAAAATATACGAGTAAACGAGTATTGGAGATTGACGATTCATGTATCACCATGACTTTTCAATCTTTAATATAAAATATACAAGAAAATGAGTATTGGAGGTTGACAATTCATGTATCACCATGACTTTTCAAGTCTCCAACCTCAGAACATAATCGTAAATGGAAATTGAAAATCAACTATTCATGTATCACCATGACTTTTCGGATTTTCAAACCCAACAAACGAATATGTAAGTAAAATCAATAAAAATCGAAATTCAACAAAAATCGAAATATCGCGAAATAAAACATAAAATCATATACTGCGCAAGCGCGAGCATATTCATAAATAACGAGTAATTAACAATAAGCGCGCAAACATGAGATTTCTCTCATGCGCGAGAAGGGACTCTTAGGTATTCTAGGCCGTTACGTCTAACCACCTATCCTAAAGTCAACGAGCTCTGATACCAATCTGTAACACCCCGACCAAAGGCGGATTATACATCGGGGCGCCACATATTGTTTCATTACTCGTGACACTATTGGGTGTCAATATTTAATAAATACATTCATTCGCGCACGCGCAAGGTTAACACAAGATAACATAAATCAATATATTATAAGACAAAATATTCGAACAACAAATAACTTGTCTTGATACATTTTAATCTAGGTCCAAAATAAAGAAAACTTCCTACGTGTCCACAAGCTCCAAAAACAGCTACTGCAAACCTGAACATGTGTTAAAATAAACGTCAAACACTTGCGTGTTGGTGAGAAATCAAGTTTAATACAATACATAGATAACAATAAATCTGCGCGCAACACGTGTATGTCTGGTGTTTAACAAGGGTGCAATCAGATTGTGATCAAGCCTAAATAGATCATAGCTCATAGTTCATAGTTCAATCCGTGCTCCCAATTGAGCACAAAAACGAGAAAACATCTGTGCAAGTGTAAACAAAGAAAACCGTAAACGATAGGTCTCCCGTGTTCATCTAATGGATCCATGAAAACTGCGGAATAGGCCGAACAAAGCGGTTAATGATACACACATACAAATAAACAGCCAAGTAAACGTCCTCAACACATGGGATACTGCGCGACTAAAGCTCATAAACAAGTTTAAGACTCTAAGTTTGTATGAACACATGAACATCTCAAATCATTAAAAGCAAAAAGGGATTAGGTACGAGATTACTCACTTGATAAACGATGCGGTGTAAGATAAAGCAAGAACCAACTTTAAACTAGCACAAGTTAACCTATAATTAAAGATTATTGTTTTAATGATCTGATTTAAGTCTTGATTATAAGTTAGCATAATTAAATTATTATATATAATATATATATATATTACCGGAAAAGCAGGACAGAACAGGGAGGAAGACGGAGGCAGAGAGGGAGGCGGCAGAGAGCAAGGAAAACAGGAGAGATTAAGTATTTGTGTGTGTAGTGTTATGAAAATATTATTATTATTATTTATAGGGAAACCCTAGGAGACATGAATCCAGAAAAAGGGGAAAGGATCAAGCAAAAGATATCAAAAAGCATAAGAATCCAAAAGCAAAAGATATGGAAAGATATGGCAGCTGCAGAGGCAAGATAAAGCTGACAGGGAACAGTAAAAAGCATGGGCGGATCAGATAAAGGTACTGGTCAAGCATGGAAAAAGCAGATCTCCAAAGATAATGTCAGTCACTTTATCCGCCAACCAATGGGGTTGGTGCGCATGCTGCGCCGAAAGTAACTTTTCAGACATAAAGCAGATTAGGTCAACAGCACAAAAGATAAGACAACACAAAAGCAACGGCTAGATTAAACAGAAGAAAACTCAAAGGGTTCAGCGCGAGAAAGCTAAGGCGCGAAGGCAGACAGAACCAACCTTAACGCGTCGCGGAAAGAACTTCATTTCTAAGCGCGCCGCGGGAAGAATCACATTTCTTAGCGCGCCGCGGGAGGAACTAAAATTCCTAGCGCGCCGCGGGAAGAACTATAATTCTTCGCGCGTCGAGGGATGAACTACGATACTTAGCGCGCTGCGAGAAGAACTACAAATCCTTAGCGCGCTGCGAGAAGAGTTCGTCTCGTGTATCGCTGGAACAGATGGTCTTCACGCAGGATTCCTTGTAAGGGGTCTGGCGCGTGGAGCTGCGCAGACAACCTTAGGCGGGAAGAAACAAAGGACAAGGAAAGAGTTGGAAGAAAGAGGGAAACAAGGCTTAAGGGCGGGACGGCGACAAGAGGGAAAAGAAGGCGGAAAGAGAGAAGGAGAGGGACGGGACGGCGGAAAGAAAGAGAGAGAGAAAGAGGCGGGAAGGAAATTATATATTATTATTAAAAGTAAAATATAAGTATAAATATTAAATCATAAAAGAAAGAGATCGGGTCAGAGAAACGGGTACCTGGGTCGGGTCGGATCGGGGCAGATGTCACATCAGGCCCTACTAATATCAGAGATGGTAAAGATAGTTATGCATGTAGTATGAAAGTATGAAAGTGTGATGGTATGAAAGAATGTATGTGTATGAATGTATGTATGCACGAAAGAAAGGTAACAGGTAAAGTATATAAAATGTATCTTCAGATGCGTATATGAAAGTAAGTGTATGAATGTATGATGCTTGATTAACTAGAACTCACTCAGCGTAGCTGACTTTCGTATGCACGCAGGTGAGTAGGATGAGACAGCTGACTTGAAGAGGAACACATGGCAGATGAATAAAGAAGCTGGCATATGAAGATATAGTTAATCATGTTTGAACTAAAAGACAAATTTTATATTGTTTTAATTTAAGACTTATGTAATGAATGGTTGATAATTATCTATTTCGTGAAGAGTTTTAATTAACTATGATATTTAGAACTGCGTTTATGAGTAAATCCAACGCCAAAGTAAAGCACCGGGAACGAGGCCTTACATAGTTGGTATGTACTTGAAGAACCTTACTTGTCACACGTAAGAGTTATAAACAAACCTATATGTTACCTTATCAAGAGTTACAAGCAAACATGTACCAAAGATTTTTATTTTTGATAAACAATGTACACCGACCAATACAATCACAAATGTAGTGTACAAAGAAGGTTTTACTTATTTCTTACATATTTGTGTAATCTTAGTTATGCATTTCTAAAATATTAATGTAAATTGTAATTGTATTAACAATATATGATCATGTTGTTGATTGTATTTCACTTAATGATTAAAGTTTACAATTTTCATTAGTTACCCGTGTAAAACACGGGCCTCAAACCAGATAAAAATAATTAACCAATTTTAAATTATAAAAATCGGCCGCAAACTTAGATTTGGGGGCGGTTTAATTTGACAAAGGCACTTAGGGGGGAGGGGTGGTTCCACTTTCATCACCCACCACACCCAATGGTGGTGTGCCATGTCATCCCACCAAAATCCATCATATGTGATGGAATTCAGTAGGGATGGTGGTGTGGTGTGATAGAATTTTTTTGTTTTTTTTTTGTTTTTTTTGCAACTTAAAAAATAAAAACAATATTTTACTAAAACATAGTACAACTTAAAAACTATAATTAAAAAATAAAATTTACAATAAAAGTCTACTACTCGTCTGAATCCTGGAATTCCAAACCTAAAGAACCTATAAGTTCAACTAGATCCCATCTCAACCGATGGTGAATATTGTCATCCCGCAAGTCTAATTGCACATCATCGGAAACGGGAACTTGAGTAGGAGGATCTGGTACCCAATCTGAAGATATTGCATGTCCATCTTCTTTTATTAACATATTGTGTAATATGATGCGTGCATACATGTAGCTAGAGATCGTGGGTTTTTTTATTGCACGAACCGGTCGACTAAGTATGCACCATCCACCCTTTAAAACACTGAAAGCTCTCTCGACATCTTTTCTTGCCGATTCTTGCAACTTCTTGAACGCCTTTTCATTTTCCTCTACATGAAACGAAAAGGCTTTCAAAAACAGACCATTGCGGGTAGATACCATCGACAAGATAGTAGCCACGTCTGTAATATCTCTCGTTGACAAAATACGGACAGAAAGGTGCGGTACCATCTGTTACGCTTTGAAAGAATGGTGATGTGTACATAACAGTGATGTCGTTGTTTGAGCCGGGAACACCAAAATAAGAATGCCAAAACCATAAATCATTTGGTGCAACCGCTTCAAGTGAGATGGTCGGTCGTTTGATATCACCCCTAACATACGCCCCTCGTGTCACACCCGGCCCTGAGCGGCGGAAACAGCCGGGCGCGCGCGAGTGGGGATTGATAATTAAGCACGGGCCATTGCAAACATTCAAAGATTTTCATTGCGCATGAATTGTTTAATACAATACATTACATTGTTTAAAAATTACATAAAAACATCCAAGTATAAAACTGTTGAAGATTTCCAAGCCATATCCCCTTGCGCGGCGGGAACAACCACGCGCATAGAAGGGATAGAACTAAAATCTTCCAAAAAAGCTAGTTTAGATGTTCAGCGTGAGGTGCTCTAAGTGTGACTCCATGCGCTACCTAATTATCTCCTGAAAGACACGTAAAAACATTTGAATCAGTATAAACTGAGTGAGTTCACAAGTTTTAGTAACTTGATAAATCGTATTGCATCATAATCATTCTGAAACATAATTCTGGTAGCATCATTAAAACACATGCTTGGTAAAACATAGTTCTATCAACATATTCTGATAAAATCGTTCCGCGGTTTACGCGCGAACATTTCTGGGAACTGTGCTCGTCTATGCAAAGTGGCGCTGCCACTACGAGCTAAAATAAGTAATACCGTCCCGCGGGTTACGCGCGAACGTTTCAGGAAAATGTGCTCGTCCATGCAAAGTGGCACTGCCACTACGAGCTAATCAATAATTCCGTCCCGCGGGTTACGCGCGGACGTTGTGCCGGAAAACAAGGCGCTCGTCCATGCAAAGAGGCGCGACCCCTACGAGCGGGCTCAAACCCATAGTACTGCCCCATGACCATACTAGGCACTCGTCCATGCAAAGAGGTGCGACCCCTACGAGTGGGTGGATCAAACCAGCAGTCCCTACCCTTAGAGTTCCAATGGTAAAGTGATCACTTACTCGAGTTCTAGCGCACATACATCGAAAACCTTAGATAACCGTTCGCATTGCTCATCATGAAATATAATTTAAACACATAATCGCTTGCATAGCTTGTAAGTATACCATGATAAAACATTATTTAGGTACGTGTCCCTCGCCCCGAAAACAGTTTAAAATAGTGAAAATAGTAAAAATAGGGGCTGTGAGACTCACCTGAGGTTCTTGTTAAGGGATTAATCGAGATTCGGGTTTTCTTGGTGTTGGCCTCGGAATCGAAGGTCTAGAATACGATTAAATAACAAGAAGTATATGTATTAAGATCAATAAACGGGAGAACATAAGGGTTGGAAAGTAGATCTCAGGGTTATATTCTCGGCTTACCTAGTAACAGGATCGGAAATGAAAACAACGGATGCTTGGGAGAGGATTAGTGCAAGTTTGTAGTTCTTTGAAGTGTGTTTTGGGTGATAATTTAGGTTACAAATTTATAGGCAAACTCAAGGGAACACAATCCCTTGCTTTAGGGGATTGAAATCTTTTCATATCTAAATGTAATGATGATAAAGTATGGAAGTTATTATTATTTACTTAAGAGTGGAGTGGTGGATAAAAGATTTTGATTTGATTTGGACAGAACATGCAGGTCTGGGGTTGGTGAGAATAGGGTGGCTGACAGTTGACTTTTCATGCTACAGTGTGCTTTTTCAGGTACTTTTGTCAGTGTACAGTAAAAAGTGGAAAATCTCTGAAACACGCTACTGTTTCCTTTCGGGCGGGAGTAATCTCCTTATAACTGGAGAATAGACTAAGTGTTCTGTGCGCATCACTTTGTGCGCATAGCTTTCTGCGTGAAGGACATTTCTTTGCTGCGGGTAGGTGCGTAACCTTCTCGCAGTTAGGGACATTGAGTTTCATTTGTAGATTCTCCAGGGGGTCTTGGTATTTCAACATAGTGATCAGTCATGTTGAAGTCAATTCCATCTTGGAGCTTCAGACAAACTAGCTCTCAATGTTCCCGCCATGCGGGGAGGTTAGTTCCCTTCCGCACGCGCATAAACGATTTAGGATGCACCCGCCTTAGCATCATGCGGGATGGTCAACCCATAGACAACATAACGTTAAGTTACATGAAAACATAAAGCCAAAACATTCACGCATGGCGCATATAACATATGCTCACGCTGGTTCTTAACATGGTGCGCTCGCGCAGGGCGCACATAACAGATGCACGCGCTGACTAACATGGCGCGCTCGCGCAGGGCGCACATAACAAATGCACGCGCTGACTAATATGGCGCGCTTAATATTCACAATCACCTAATTATTAGGTTGATTACTTAGTTTAAGGGGTTGGGAGTTTACCGGGTGTCACATTCTCCCCTCGTTAAACGAATTTCGTCCCGAAATTTAGGAGACGTTGCTGGCAGAAGCCATGTTCTGAAAGAGGTGTGGGTATTTCATGCGCATCTGGTCTTCTCTTTCCCAAGTGAATTCAGGCCCACGCCTCGAGTTCCATTGAACCTTTACTAACTTGATTCTGCTTCTGCGCAACTTTTGTTCTTTCCAATCGGTTACTGCTATAGGTTCTTCTACGAAGTGCAGCTGTTTGTCGATGTGAATCTCTTCCAACGGCAAAATCAACGTTTCGTCAGATAGGCACTTTTTGAGGTTGGACACATGAAACGTATCATGAACTCCACTGAGTTCGGCGGGTAAACGGAGTTTATAAGCAACCGGACCGATCCTTTCCAGGATCTCAAATGGTCCAATGTAGCGTGGATTCAACTTTCCTCGCTTGCCGAAACGGGGGACTCCTTTCCATGGAGAGACTTTCAAAAGTACTTTATCCCCTACTTGAAATTCCAATGGTTTCCTTCGCACATCTGCGTAGCTCTTCTGTCTATCGCGCGCTGTCTTAAGGCGATCCCTTATCTGAAAAATCTTGTCTGTTGTTTCTTGGATCAATTCTGGACCAGTCATTTGCTTGTCACCCACTTCAGCCCAGCACAGTGGGGATCTACACTTGCGCCCATACAAAGCTTCGAACGGCGCAGCCTTAATGCTTGTGTGATAGCTATTGTTGTAAGAAAATTCAACCAATGGGAGGTGAGTATCCCAGCTACCTCCGAAATCGATTGCGCACGCGCGCAGCATATCTTCCAATGTCTGGATTGTTCGCTCGCTTTGCCCATCCGTTTGAGGATGATAAGCTGTACTCATATCAAGGCGAGTACCTAGAGCTCCTTGTAACGATCTCCAAAACCTTGATGTGAACCGACTATCTCTATCAGAAATGATGGACACTGGGACTCCATGTTTTGAAACTACTTCTCGAATATACAATCTGGCTAACTTTTCCATCTTATCGGTTTCCTTGATCGGCAGGAAGTGCGCTGACTTAGTTAGCCGATCTACAATAACCCAGATCGTGTCATAACCCCCAGGTGTCCTTGGCAGTTTGGTGATGAAGTCCATAGAGATTTGTTCCCACTTCCACATGGGAATTTCTGGCTGCTGAAGTAACCCCGACGGCTTCTGATATTCAGCCTTTACCTTTGAACACGTCAGGCACTTACTGACATACGTCGCGATGGCGCCTTTAAGATTGGGCCACCAATACAGCGTTTTAACATCTTGGTACATCTTGTCTGCGCCAGGATGTACGGAATACCGCGTCTTGTGAGCTTCGTTCAATACCTGTTCGCGCAATCCTCTCTTGAGAGGGACCCATATGCGGTTAGCGAAATATAGATTGCCGTTCTCTTTCAGTTCCAAATTCTTAACCATACCCCCAAGGCATTCGTTTTTAACAAACTCTGGTTTCAAGGCTTCTTGCTGAGCGTCTCGGATGCGGGTAGAGAGATCTGCGTGAATGGTCAACCTTAGAGCCTTGACTCGTAGCGTTTTTATTCGCTCCTTCCTACTTAGCGCGTCTGCTACCACATTCGCCTTTCCAGGGTGGTACTTGATTTCACAATCATAATCGTTCAACAATTCAACCCATCTTCGTTGCCTCATGTTTAAATCCTTTTGATCAAATATATGTTGAAGGCTCTTGTGATCCGTAAAGATTACACACTTTGTACCATAGAGGTAATGGCGCCAAATCTTTAGCGCGAAGACAACCGCTCCAAGTTCTAAATCATGCGTTGTGTAGTTCTTTTCATTGGTCTTGAGTTGGCGCGAGGCATACGCTATGACTTTGTCTCGCTGCATAAGGACACATCCGAGTCCTTGATGTGAAGCGTCGCAGTAAACGACGATGTCATCCGTCCCCTCGGGCAGAGACAAAATTGGCGCACTACATAACTTCTGTTTCAACATTTGAAATGCTGTTTCCTGATTTTCGCCCCAAACAAACTTCTTGTCTTTCTGAGTTAGCGCGGTCAGAGGTAGAGCTATTTTGGAGAAGTTCTCAATGAAGCGTCGATAGTAGCCAGCTAGCCCTAGGAATTGCCTCACCTCAGTTGGGGTTTTTGGCGCTTCCCAGTTTTCGATGGCCTTGACTTTAGAAGGATCAACGTGTATTCCTTTCTCGTTTACAACGTGACCGAGAAAATGAACTTCTCTAAGCCAAAACTCACATTTGGAAAACTTCGCATACAACTTTTCTTTCCTCAACAATTCCAAAATCAATCTCAGGTGTTGCTCATGCTCGGCCTTGGTCCGAGAGTAAATCAGAATATCATCTATAAACACAATCACAAACTTGTCCAAGTATGGTTTGCACACGCGGTTCATCAGATCCATGAATACAGCCGGCGCATTAGTTAGCCCGAAAGGCATCACTAAGAACTCATAATGGCCGTATCTAGTTCGGAAGGCTGTTTTCGGCACATCTTCCTCATGGACCCTAAGTTGGTGGTATCCGGACCGTAGATCTATTTTCGAATAATAACTGGATCCCTGCAACTGGTCAAATAAGTCGTCAATCCTCGGTAAAGGGTACCGATTCTTGACTGTCAGCTTGTTCAGCTCCCTGTAGTCAATACACATCCGGAAGGAACCATCCTTCTTCTTAACAAACAGTACTGGAGCTCCCCAAGGTGAAAAGCTTGGGCGTATGAAACCCTTATCCAATAGTTCCTGTAACTGATTGGATAGCTCTTGCATCTCAGATGGAGCTAATCGATAAGGCGCTCGAGCTACTGGCGCAGCTCCTGGGACTAAATCAATACGAAATTCTACTTGTCGCGGCTGCGGCAATCCGGGCAAATCTTCAGGAAAAACTTCTGGAAATTCACGCACTACTGGTAAGTCTTCAATTCTTCGCTCATCACCTTTCTTCTCTACTACATGCGCCAGGAAGGCGTAGCACCCTTTCCTTAGGCACTTACGCGCCTTTAGGCACGAAATCAGTTTCGTCGCAACTCCCCTTCTTTCCCCTTGAATTACCAAGGTTTCTCCGTTCAACAGTGGGATCCGAACCTGCTTCTCATGGCAAATAACTTCCGCGTGGTTCTCGACTAACCAATCCATACCTACCACAATGTCAAAACTTCCCAAGTCTATTGGCAACAAGTTAATATTGAACCCGTGACCTCCCATGACTATTACACATTCTTCAGTTCTTTCGTTCGCGCATAACTGCCTACCATTGGCTAGTTCTATAGTATAAGGCGTGTCTAGCCTACTGGTTGCTAAGCCTAGGGAGTTTTTAAACTCAGCAGATATAAAACTTAGGTCAGCGCCAGTATCAAATAAGACAGATGCAAAATGGCCGTTAAGCAAAAACGTACCGGTTACCACATTCGGCTCTTCTTTAGCTTCGCCTGCGCCGATCACAAAAGCTCTCCCGCGAGCTTGGTTCCCCTTTTGCGGGCAATCCCGACTAAAATGCCCTGGCTTTCCGCATGCGTAGCAGTTGTCACTGGCTCCAGCTTCTCTGACACGGCAATTCATCGTCTTGTGCCCTGGTCTGCCACATTTGGCACATTCGATTCTTGCGCATTCACCCTCGTGGTGGTACTTGCATTTGTTGCACCATGGGCGAGGCCCGCTGTATCCTTTTCGTGGTGGCTCCGCGGCCTGAATCGCGTAAACCCTTGCGCTTTCCTGCTTCTTGAACGGTGGCTGCTTGGAGTCGGACCCTCGGTGGTGAGAGTTCCATTTCCTCTTGGGATCAGAGGTTCGCTGCTCGGTTCCGCGCGTAGTTAATATACCCGCACGGACCGTATCCCTTGTAAGGGTGATGGCCCGCGCTACCGCCTCATCAAAGGTTGGAGGCGCTGCGGCGTTGAGCGGAACCCTAACAACAGGAGGTAACCCAAAAATATACCTCTCGATCTTCTTTTCCTCCGTGTTTGCCATATCTGGCACCAACTGGCAAAGTTCGTTGAACCGGTTGTTGTAGGCGTCGATATCCGTTCCTACCATGGTGTGGTTCCAGAATTCCTGTTGTAGGCTCTGGATTTCTGCGCGAGAGCAGAACTTTCTCATCAACATCTCCTTCAGTTCTTCCCAGGTCTTGTGGAGAGCAACTTCTCGCCCCAATGTTTTCGTTTGAAGCTTCCACCAAGACGAAGCTGCTTCCTGGAACATGCAGGTCGCGTAAAGGACCTTCTGGTTCTCACTACATCCGCTAATGGAGAGAACTGTCTCCATCTTGTCAATCCAGTTGTAGAGCCCAATGGCCCCTTCGGTTCCCTTGAATGGCCAAGGCTTACAGGCCATGAATGTCTTATAGGAGCATCCTTTGTCCAAGGCTCCTGATTCGGGATCTGGGGTCTCATTCTGACGACCCTGACTTGATTCGGCCTTGCTGGCCTCATGAGTCGCAATCGCCTGCGCGATTATTTCCGCGAGTTCCTCGGGTGTCATGGTAATTCCTTTGGCTTTAGTTGGAGGCATTCTCGCTTTAAAAGAGTGGAAATATATTAAACTTAGCGCATGTACTCTGAGCACATAATGTTATCATTATTTACTAGACAGTGTGACCCGTGTTCCTAAGTGTGTGTATAGTTTCTTTTGAAAATATTTTTTTTTTGAAAAATATTTCATGCGATTCCCCAACGGTTATAGTCTAGGTTAAAACTTCTTTTCCTAGTTCGCTATAACCAGTGCTCTGATACCAATCTGTCACACCCGGCCCTGAGCGGCGGAAACAGCCGGGCGCGCGCGAGTGGGGATTGATAATTAAGCACGGGCCATTGCAAACATTCAAAGATTTTCATTGCGCATGAATTGTTTAATACAATACATTACATTGTTTAAAAATTACATAAAAACATCCAAGTATAAAACTGTTGAAGATTTCCAAGCCATATCCCCTTGCGCGGCGGGAACAACCACGCGCATAGAAGGGATAGAACTAAAATCTTCCAAAAAAGCTAGTTTAGATGTTCAGCGTGAGGTGCTCTAAGTGTGACTCCATGCGCTACCTAATTATCTCCTGAAAGACACGTAAAAACATTTGAATCAGTATAAACTGAGTGAGTTCACAAGTTTTAGTAACTTGATAAATCGTATTGCATCATAATCATTCTGAAACATAATTCTGGTAGCATCATTAAAACACATGCTTGGTAAAACATAGTTCTATCAACATATTCTGATAAAATCGTTCCGCGGTTTACGCGCGAACATTTCTGGGAACTGTGCTCGTCTATGCAAAGTGGCGCTGCCACTACGAGCTAAAATAAGTAATACCGTCCCGCGGGTTACGCGCGAACGTTTCAGGAAAATGTGCTCGTCCATGCAAAGTGGCACTGCCACTACGAGCTAATCAATAATTCCGTCCCGCGGGTTACGCGCGGACGTTGTGCCGGAAAACAAGGCGCTCGTCCATGCAAAGAGGCGCGACCCCTACGAGCGGGCTCAAACCCATAGTACTGCCCCATGACCATACTAGGCACTCGTCCATGCAAAGAGGTGCGACCCCTACGAGTGGGTGGATCAAACCAGCAGTCCCTACCCTTAGAGTTCCAATGGTAAAGTGATCACTTACTCGAGTTCTAGCGCACATACATCGAAAACCTTAGATAACCGTTCGCATTGCTCATCATGAAATATAATTTAAACACATAATCGCTTGCATAGCTTGTAAGTATACCATGATAAAACATTATTTAGGTACGTGTCCCTCGCCCCGAAAACAGTTTAAAATAGTGAAAATAGTAAAAATAGGGGCTGTGAGACTCACCTGAGGTTCTTGTTAAGGGATTAATCGAGATTCGGGTTTTCTTGGTGTTGGCCTCGGAATCGAAGGTCTAGAATACGATTAAATAACAAGAAGTATATGTATTAAGATCAATAAACGGGAGAACATAAGGGTTGGAAAGTAGATCTCAGGGTTATATTCTCGGCTTACCTAGTAACAGGATCGGAAATGAAAACAACGGATGCTTGGGAGAGGATTAGTGCAAGTTTGTAGTTCTTTGAAGTGTGTTTTGGGTGATAATTTAGGTTACAAATTTATAGGCAAACTCAAGGGAACACAATCCCTTGCTTTAGGGGATTGAAATCTTTTCATATCTAAATGTAATGATGATAAAGTATGGAAGTTATTATTATTTACTTAAGAGTGGAGTGGTGGATAAAAGATTTTGATTTGATTTGGACAGAACATGCAGGTCTGGGGTTGGTGAGAATAGGGTGGCTGACAGTTGACTTTTCATGCTACAGTGTGCTTTTTCAGGTACTTTTGTCAGTGTACAGTAAAAAGTGGAAAATCTCTGAAACACGCTACTGTTTCCTTTCGGGCGGGAGTAATCTCCTTATAACTGGAGAATAGACTAAGTGTTCTGTGCGCATCACTTTGTGCGCATAGCTTTCTGCGTGAAGGACATTTCTTTGCTGCGGGTAGGTGCGTAACCTTCTCGCAGTTAGGGACATTGAGTTTCATTTGTAGATTCTCCAGGGGGTCTTGGTATTTCAACATAGTGATCAGTCATGTTGAAGTCAATTCCATCTTGGAGCTTCAGACAAACTAGCTCTCAATGTTCCCGCCATGCGGGGAGGTTAGTTCCCTTCCGCACGCGCATAAACGATTTAGGATGCACCCGCCTTAGCATCATGCGGGATGGTCAACCCATAGACAACATAACGTTAAGTTACATGAAAACATAAAGCCAAAACATTCACGCATGGCGCATATAACATATGCTCACGCTGGTTCTTAACATGGTGCGCTCGCGCAGGGCGCACATAACAGATGCACGCGCTGACTAACATGGCGCGCTCGCGCAGGGCGCACATAACAAATGCACGCGCTGACTAATATGGCGCGCTTAATATTCACAATCACCTAATTATTAGGTTGATTACTTAGTTTAAGGGGTTGGGAGTTTACCGGGTGTCACACCTCGAAACTCTCGTGGACAATTCCTCCATTCAATATGTGTACAATCGATGCTACCAAGTATCCCTGGAAAATGCCATCTAGCCTCATGCGCGGCGTAAAGGCGTATAATGTCGTGTCTTGTTGGTTTTCGTAGAAACTCTTTGCCATACAATTTAATAATCGCGTTACAAAAGAATTGTAGACATTCACGTGAAGTTCTCTCAGACATTTGTAAGTATTCATCGAATTGGTCGGGTGGGTTACCTGTCGCTAATTGACGAATAGCGGATGTGCATTTTTGAAGCGCCGTAAAACTTCGCTTGCCCCTCGCGTCGTAAGATTCTTGAAACCATTCTTCGTTTGCTTCAACGTTGGCTACAATCTTTATAAATAAAGATTCCGGCAAACGAAAGCGTTCTCTAAACGTCTTGTCATTGTATTTCGGCTCCTCCACAAAATAGTCGTTCATTAGCACTTCGTGGGCATGTATATGATCACGATCCACCATTTTTTTCTTTGGACGGCTCGGGCCTTCAAGTTCGTTATATAACAACGGGAACCATTCGAGAATGTCATCGTCCTAAGACGTAGAGCTATCGGTGTCTAAGGGAACCAAGTTGTTCGAAAATTCCATATTTTTTTGTTGTGAATGAAGTGGAAAATTGAGAGTGTTTTGAGTTGGATTTGGTTTTGAGTTGGATTGAAATGGTTGTTTATGTATTATTTATATTGTCTAGTTTTTTTTTTAAATCCCCCCCCCTCCAAAGTTCCAATTTTCTCGAAATTCTCCCCACTCACCGCGTGATGGCCATCACGCACAAACCCCCATCACACTAGATGGGGGCACTGGCGGCGGTGTGCTTGAGGCCATCATGCTAGATAGCCTTCCACCACGCTCCACCCCATCCCCTCTTATGGTGATGGACTTATAATTGGCTTAATTTATAAAACGTGCTGTACTAATTGGGTAAAATTTATATATGTTATTTTTTATAACTAACTTATTGGTTTAGTTTTGTTTGTATTATATTTATAACTAACTTATTGGTTTAGTTTTCTTTGTCGTTGATTTTAAGCAACTGGTATCTAAACAATGAACCTAAGTGCCCTCAGTTAGTTACTATAATCACCCAATTTATAACACGTTTAATATGTGTTCACACATCCAAACATAATTTTATTCAAGACCATAAATAAAGTCAGCATAATTCGTCCATTCACATCATACTCTAAGCTAATACAATCTGATCATATGAAACATCACATCAACCGACGTATGAGCGAAATAAACAAAACATCAAGTTAGGAAAATTAATCAATAGATGTGATGAAATTTGAATCGATTGCACACTCAATCATTTGCGTGGTTAACCTATGTCTAGAGGTTGATGATAAAAGGGCATGTTAAAGCGTTACGTAAGTAGTGTGCCTTTAACTAATCTACCTTTTAACAACTATATAGTGGTTTTAACTAAACTTTATATTAAAGAAGAAAAAAGGCGAAAATATATGATTGATTGGTTTGTAAATGACCCCAACTCATTAGACTCTCACACCCACCAACCTACCACTGCTCAAGCCAATGGCACCCTCTAGTTATGAAGCGCATGAATAGAAGAGATGGGGCATGGGGGTGGTCCCACCACCTATGGTTTTATACGAGTATCACAACTTCAATTGATATAAAGAAATTTCGAAATTAGGGATGAGTGGGTACCGGTATCGAAAATACCGGTACCGATTTTTCCAATTTTTTGGTACCTGTATTGAAGGTAAAATTCGAAAATACCGGTACTATACTTGTACAAAATAACTCAAAATTTGGTGCGATTCAGAACCAACAATACCGAATTAATACCGATTTCAATAACAGTACTAGTGCCCGTTTTGCTCATCCACATTTGAAATTTACATGCTCCAATATGAATGCATGTAACCATTTGGGGATAATGATGTAATAAACACTATTTCACTATAGGAGTTTTAATCAGTTAGGGTTTTGCTTTTCTCATTTCAAATATATTTTTTTGGTAAAAATTGACAACCAAACCGAATTTAAAGTTGGAAAAACCGAAACGAAAAACCAAATTTAACAAGATGGTATTCATCAATTCGGATTCCAGATTTCTAGGTTCAGTGTCATTGGTTTTGTAAGACTCTAAATGATTAAATTTTATACAAATAGAAGAACCAACAGCCCAATACATATAATCATGGTTCTCAGTTTTTATTTATTCAAGCTCTTTTTTTAACAACAAATAATCAGACACTAGGGATCACCCAACCCACAATTGAGAAAACACCCTGATTTAACCAGCAACATATTATATACTAGAATCCACGACCTTTTATAAGAAAAGGAAAGTCATGAGAGTCACTACTAGACCAACTGGTCTTTTGATACCCATTTGAGCTTCTAAAACTGAAAACTAAGTGAAACCGATTATGCTTTAAACAAGTATATAAAAATTCGAAATAGACTTAAATGTAAAACTAAAAATAAACTAGAAATACTAACATTGTAAAACTTAAAAAAAAAATAAAAAATCAATAATAAATAAAGAGAAAATGTAACAGAACAAATTAAATTAAAATTTAAAAGAAACATGGATTCATTTCATTTTTTCATCCGAAACCAAAATACCGGAAGAGATTGATGGCTAGGGTTACACACACACAATGATCATCATTCGTCAATAATCCAATCTGTGTTAATTATTACTTTTACTGTAATAATCGCAAACGACGAACTGGCTTATGTCAACTTCAATTTGGAGCGCTTCCACCATTCAAACCCTAGTTTATGGTATCATCAGTTTTTTTCAATTTAGCATCTAGTAATCTGTGTTGAAATTGAAATCATTTGATAGACTATAATTACAATTATATATACAGGAGTTTTATGTTGAATTAATAATAGTAGTAATAATAACCTTTTTGTACTGTAAAATGGTTATTGTAAGTTAATCATAAACATAGGTAGATCATTCAAAGTAACACTATAAATTTGAATGAGTGGAAGAAAATATGATTTAATGAACTTTATCTGTAAATCGTCTATTATTATGTTACGTTTGGCTTATTTTCTCCACGTCATGTAGGCATGTAAACAAACTGAAAGAATGCAAACCTACAATGAACATTTTACTAACATGAAGGAGCACAAACGAACTAAAACAAACAAGCATAATCGGACATAATAAAACAAACATAAACGAGCACAACGAGCATATTTGACCAAACATAACCAAGTGTGTGTGTGTGTACATACATATACAGACACATATATTTTATATGACCCCCTTTTATGTTTGTATCTATACATATATATTTAACTAGTTGCACATCTATTAAAAGTTAAACAAATGTAAATAAACGTAAATGAATGAACATAGGACGTTCATGAACATAAATGAATGAACAAAACATTTGTTCGTGTTTATTCGTTTAGTTAAATGAACCAAAATATTTTGTTCATGTTTGTTTGTTTATTAAATAAACGAACAAAAATGAACCTCTCACCGAACTGTTCACTAACAGTTCATGAATGCTCGGTTCGTTTACATGCGTGGTAAATGATTTTTTTAGTCTTAGACCAACTTTCACTTCTTCAGTACTGATGGAACAAAAAATAGCTTTAGATGAAAGCTAAACGCGTGTCTAAATTAAAGGCGTTGTTTACATGTAAAACCACTTGTTCAAATGGTTAATCATGTGTAGATAAACTTAGATGTGATTAGGACGTATTATGCTGCATTTGGCTTGTTTTCTCTCCGTGTGTAGTAAAAGTTGTTATATTAAATCGATTTGTATGTTTGCAGTATTGATCCAACAAAACATAGCTTGAGATGAAACCTAAATGTTTGTCTAAAGGTCAAAGATTGGATATAATCACCACACTTCCTCAAACCATAATAGAAACCATCCTATGTCTTTTGCCAGTTGAAGATGCGGCAAGGACAAGTATCCTCTCAAGGGAATGGAGGTACAAATGGACCACAATTCCTAAACTCGAGTTTCTTTATTCTACTGTTAAAATATCCGCTAAAGATATTGATGGGAAGCAATTATCTAGCTTAAAAATGGGAAGAGACGAGGATATAAACCGTAAACTTATTAATGCTATACACCAAGTTCTATTAATGCGCCAGGATCCAATACACGAGTTCTCCCTTTCAATCGAAACAAAGCTTAACTTTGAAGTTGATCAAATAATACTTAGTTTGTCTAGGAACCATGCTGTCAAGATATTAACACTAGACTTGCAGGACCCTCTCTTACGTAGTTTACCCTTATCCGTCTTCTTGCTGCATCACTTAACAGAGCTACATCTTAATTCCTGTGATTTTGACCATCAACCAACATACAGTGGATTTGGCAGTCTTACAAGCTTATCCTTGGACTGGGTAGGGTTGTCTAGAGAAACTCTTCTACATCTTTTATCTAATTGTCCTTCACTTAAGAGGTTGCGTTGGGTAAGTTCTTACTTGTATATTCATTCTCATGGGATATCAAAACTTATCTGAATATTCTAAGTCAATGCAGATGATGCTTAATGAACATTTTCGCGATGAGATATTCCCCAACATTATAGAGCTATTCAAGTGTTTACCTGTGATTGAACATCTGACTACTTGGGGTTATATCTTTCCGGTAATATTCATCCACATTACTACGTTATATGTAACTTTGGTTGTTAATTGTTGTTTTGGTCTATGGTTGAAGTGGATAATTCCGGAGTCGGTTCCACAAGAGCTTCCAACCCCAGTAATCCACCTCAAATACCTTTCTATCGAACAATTGAGTTTTGCTGACGGTTATGGATTTACTTTTCTTGGTATTATGATCAAATCCTCCCCGAACTTGGAGAAAATTAAGCTAGAGGTAAATGTTATAAGTCTATCTTGTATACTATTTATTTTTATTTTGATGCCAAGTTATACTAACACGAACTCTTGTCATAGGTTTTTGAAGATGATTACTATGAAGAGGTAGAGCCTGATGAATTGGGAGAATATTATGATATATTGAAAGAATTCGGATGTTAGGTTGGAGCATCTTAACGAACTGGAGTTTACAGGGTTCAGAAACTTTAAGCTTGAGATGGACTTTGTGAAGTTTATCTTGGCCAGGTCGCCCAATCTAAAGAAGGTGATATTGCAAGTCGATATGCATGATAAGTATAGAGAGTTGGAGATGACAAAAGTTCTCTTACGCGCCCCACGCGCATCACCAGTGGAAGTCATTGTTGACAATTGCGGTTAGATGACTCAATTTTGTCGAGTATTAATGTTAGATTTATGATGACTATTTTGTATTGCAACTTGTTCCTTTTTTATTTGAAGATATTTTCTAGTATGTTTGGCTGAAAACGAACCTGATGTTAAAGAGTCAGAAACCAACTATTTCGTTGCAGCCTTGTTAAGAAAATTGCAGGGACGTTCTAACTAACTCTGTTGTTGATGCATCATTTCATCATTTTTTCCTAGTTCGTGTCATAACAATGATCAATTGCTTGTTATAAAGAACAGTTCAACTAAAGAATGCGACCTTTGTATTCATATTTACTCTTAATAATACTAATAATACTAATACTAACAACAACAACAACAACATCATTGTATTCATCATTCAAAATCCATCGTTAGAGCTAGTTGCATCATTTGCAGGTTCATTGTTTGGTTTTTTCAACTTGCGCGTGCCAATCTATATTCAAACACGATTTCAGTCGATTATGAGGTGTTTCAATCAAATTTCAAATCCGTTTTTTTACATGATTGCCGAAGCAGGTGTCCGGCATCTAAAGTTCTGTTAATCACTAAGACATAGTTATGCTCCGATTCACAGGTCCAATTGCAATTTTTTCATACACAAAATTGGTTGTTCTTGCTGTTGGTTTGATTCTTGTTGATTCACAATGCTTAAAGAATTAAGGTTTCTATCATCTTTCTTTTATCAGAATGCATCAGATCATCGTTCCGTACCCAATTAATGAACCCGGCCCGAAGCTATGGGAACACCGATTAAGCAGTATCTAAATTACCAAGCTCGGCTAACAACAATAACTCGGTTAGACGGCCCATACTTGACAACGTACATGAATAAATCAGAAGATCTACTCATACCCATTTTCCCAGTATCATCTTTTACTCGATCACAAATATATGATCCAAATGCATCTCCTGCAAATCCAAATGTTATTTATACTATTAAATTTGTGTGGCTTGGAACCTTCTGCCAATCCCAATTTTGGTGAAAGAAGAATATTTGAAAAGCTTAAATAGTTGTTAAACCCGAATACCGATCACCTGACTTGAATCTACATGAACGATCATCGACATTGAGTCAGTATTCAAATAAGATGTTAACATCAAAAGGCCCCAACTGAAAAAAAAAAGAATAATGAAAAATGATAATAGGAAATATTTTGTTAAGAAAAGAAAAAAAAAACATAATTTGGTAAATATTTCTAAAATCATGCATTTTAGTAAATAGTTTTTTCCCTCCACTCATTTTGGTAAAAAAAACTCCACAAACACAACCAGTTTTAATCATGCAACTTTGAGAATCGTTTAAACACTTGTACGATTGATAGAGTTAGGGACTTAGGTCCTTATTCCAACATTTTAAATAAATAACTGTGAGAAGTGAAAACTGCGTATACATGTATACAACTAGCACATATAAAACCTTGTTAAACCATATAGGTTGTTCCACATTCCACGCGTTAGCTCGTCGTTGATTCCTTAATCGACTTAACAAACTATTAGGTGACCATCGGGTAGGGGTGTACACGGACCGGACTGAACCGGACGAGAGCATGTCCGTGTCCGTCCGTTAAGCTTTTGACGGACAAACGGACGGTTCATGAACACTCTACCGAACGAAAATTCATGTCCGTGTCCGTCCATTAAGAAATTGAGTTTGCCCGTGTCCGTCCGTTAATATTTTTAACGGACGTTAACGGACAATAATGAGCAAACGGACACTAATGAACATTAATGGACAAACAAACATGTGAACATTAATGGACAACGAACACAAATGAACAAATATAAACGGTTACATATTAACGCCAAGCATATATCTAAACAACTTCACATACAAATTAGGAATTACACCATATAACATTCAAATATACTTAACATTTAATATATTAACATAAAGTGGATTACTATAATACAAGAGACATCAAATATGTGTAGTAATATAAAAGTGTTATTAACAACACTAGAAATTCCGCAGTTAAATTACAATGCTGGATAGATATAAACACTAACGATACCTGTCGGACATTACCGGACGTAATCGGACGAACGTTACCTGACGTTCACGAACACTATCGAACGGACTTGACCCTTGTCCGTGTTCGTCCGTTAAGCTTACCGAACGAAATTTTTGTGTCCATGTCAGGTTCATTTATTAAACGGACGAGCATAAACGAACTTCTTGCCGAACGGACGCCCGGACGTCCGGTTCGCTTACAGCCCTACCATCGGGAGATTGCTAGTGGTGCTTCGCCCAATCCAATTCGTAGCGGACCGTCGGGAAATAGCTAGCGGTCCTTCGGGACCAAGTTTAGCGGTTTTATACTTTAGTCCCCGAACTTCAACTTTGTTTTAATGGTTGTTTGGTCCTTGAACTTCTAAACTTGGCATTTTTAGAACAAAATAATTTGGATGCTACAAGCTATTAGACGTTGGGCCGAGATCTTTTTTGTTGAATACCATACCCGTATTGTATTCACACTGATTTAGCCTATTCGGTAAATGCATCGGTACAAAGATTTTGTAATTTTGTTATTGCATGTATGAATAATTCAGTATTTTGTACCCGCTTGGAATATGTAGAGGTTTTAATGTGAACTTTCGTGTATGTCTAAAAATCATAGTCCAACCGGTACCCGTACCAATTTAGCCAATTTGGTACCCGTCTTGTCCCTACCAATTTAGTTTATTTGTTACGCGTGCCCATACCGGTACCAAGATCATTGGAGATATGACAAAAACAAAAACGTGCACTGTCACACCCCAACCTACGGCGGAAATATCGGGCGTGAACTGATTGCCACAGCTCACAAGGTTACTATCATGAAATTATAAAGCGTCAATATCTAATTAATTTATTGATTATCAACCAACATTTAAATACAACAAAAATAAAGAGAATTACAAATACAAAACCAACTTTTCTTGTATATGTTTATTATCCTAAAGTCATCTCTACGTGAGCTTCAGTTCGATAAGCAATCCAAATCTATAACCTGCAAATGCGTACAAAATATATATTTGTTAACAACACATGTTGAGTGAGTAGATCACCAGTTTTGACACAACCAAAAATGGTAATATATAATGTTATAAATGAATATATATATATATATATATATATAAAAGTAGGCAAAACTGTTATCTGTGAGTATAAACAATGAAATCGTTAAGCAAGTAATGAGTGTCGGTGAAACCATTGCCAATGCGATCGGGCTCCGGCCACTACGACGGTCGTATGATCATACTATAATGAGATTATGTTGGACCTCTCCGAATGCGATTCAAGTAAGCAAGTAAGCAAATAGCAAGTAACAGACAGTCATTCAATTGATACACAACACAAAGATCACAGTTTGCGTTTGAGAAATAATAAGATAAACAATTTGATAAATGGTACGCAAGTGTCCCCAAAACATTTGAAAACAAGTAAAATAGGGGAGTGATTACTCACCTGATAAGAGGAATGAAATACAAATGAGGATGATGAGAGAAGTAAGCCCTTCGGGATATAGCGACAAGGATTCCTAGTTATATAGGATAATATAAATTAATTATAAATGATTTAACATAATTTAATCTTATGAGTTATTAACAAGTGAGATAATGCGTATAATAGATTTGGGATTTCGATGTTATTTGGGTTATGTTGTGATTAGAATGGTTATTAATTAAACGTTTGATTCCAACGGAATTGTTATTATGAAAACAATATCATTAGTCGTTATTTAAATTAAAAGAAATTGTTTGCTTCTTATATAATCTAAGTTATAATAATTAATTTAAATAAATATGAGTTACGATATACTATAAGAATAAACGTTTAGATACTTAGTTATAATAAGTTTGATGCTTTAGAATCTTTAACGAAAACCAAACCTTAAAATATAACTTGTAATATATTAAATAAGTTGATACTAACGTTAAAATATATATATTTATAATACAATATGTATTTTGGGGATATTTATCAAAAATCTAATTTTTTATAATTAATACGTTTAAAATACGATTGTTACAATTTTACAGAATGAAACATATATATAACATTAATAAAAACAAATTTATAAAGACGTTGACGACGAGTATACACCAAAAATGGTGTCGGGTTTTGATAGAGTAACATTAATATAGTATTATTATGAATATACTTATAATACAATATATATATATATATATATATATATATATATATATATATATATATATATATATATATATATATATATATATAGGAGATGGATCTTGCGAGAAGTGATTTTATAACGAGAAATGCGAGAAATAGATCTTGACCTTTGATCATGTGTAATCAATGGCCTATAATAAAAATGGCACTCTTGTAATAAGTGGCACTGAAGAAACACTAAATGACCCCGGCAGATTAAGGATAATCTTAGGGTTAAGTAGATGTTTCCCACGAGGGTTAGGTCCGGCAAAGATGGTTATTCTTCTCAACCTGCAAAACAGACACCGTAAGCTCGTCACTGAGAGGGGGGGGGGGTTCCTCCTTGTGACCACCCTCCGGCGTGAGAATCAGACTAGATTGCTCTGAATATAAGTGTATATTGAGAGAAATAGCTAGAGAGAAGATGATGACACCGTTCCAAGGTGTTGGAGTATTTATAGCCGAAGGTAGGTTTCCAAGCAGGTACGGCTCTGCCCCTTGGACCCTGCTAGGGGCTGCCGCCCCTAGACCCCGCTGCCAGGGGCGCTGCTTCCGGACCCCCGTTCGTTGTGGGTCATATAAAGATAGAAATACAACATGAGTAGTAGTAGTTAATTGATACGTGTAAATATTATACAGTTAGCCGTGCACAGCTCAAGAAGGGAATAACTATTAACGGAGAGCGTAACAGGATTCAGGTGAGTTTCTAGCCCCAATTATGTGTTATGCTTTCGGGGCTGTGTGTATACTCGATATGTTTGTTAATACGTTTATCCTAAGAGATAAGTGTATGCCTTATGTGAATGATGTGATATGTATGAATGATGGCTTGACGGTACGTGAACGATCTTCGGATATTGCACGTACTGTCAGGTTGTAACGCTAAGTATAAGGTAAGTATGATATGTATGCTTATGTGTATGAATGTGATAAAGTTAATAAAAGAAGGAAAGGATGGTTGTATGGTTACGAAGAGGGTACCGGGCCCTAATAATACTCGAGGTATGATGTATGGTTGTATGGTAACGAAGAGGGAATCGAACCCTACTAATATTCGAGAACTAGGGAACCGAACCCTACTAATATTCGAGGAAAGAGGGTACCGAGCCCTAATAATACTTGAGGAAAGAGGGTACCGAGCCCTAATAATACTCGAGGAAGGAGGGTACCGAGCCCTAATAATACTCGAGGAAGGAGGGTACCGAGCCCTAATAATACTCGAGGAATGTAGGGCGTAATGCTCTTTATAACGTAAGATATGAAAGTAAGTTAATACAAAAGAAAGTATGAAAGTATGAAAGTATGAATGAAAGAATATAAGTTTATGTGTATTGTATAGTGTATGATTAACTAGAACTCACTCAGCGTAGCTGACTTTTAGTATGCACGCAGGTGAGTAGGATGAGGCAGCTCGCTTGAGGAGACACGTGGCACTGAATAAGAGGCTGGCATCGGAAGACTCAAGACGTTTAAGTTTAATGTTTCGTTTATTTTGAAAGACAAAATGATGTTTTAAGACAAGACGTGTTTTGTTATGAAATGTTTTATGAAAGCTTTTATATTCCGCGAATGTTTTAATTAACTCTGATATTTAGAACTGCGTTTATGAGTAAATCCAACACGAAAGTAGGGCTACCGGTAACGGGGCCTTACATGCGTGTTGTAGTACTTTTGCATTTGTCGCTTGTAGTTCTCTTCACGCGCTGCGGCTAAGTCTCTGCGCTTTTCGGTTAGCATAAGGTCTAACCGTCTTTCCGCATCATTGTCATCTGGCTGAGTTATGACTCTTGGTGAGGGTAGACCAATCTCGATTGGAACCATGGCTTCAGTGCCATAGGTGAGGCTGAACGGGGTTTCGGCCGTGTTTGCTTTTTTCATCGTTCTGTTTGCCCAAAGGACATGTGGAACTTCGTCCACCCAGCCGGATCTATGCTCCAAGAGTCTTTTCTTTATGCCGTCAACGATGCTCTTGTTTGCTCTTTCCACCTCACCATTACCCTGCGGGTGTGCCACTGAGGTAAATGTGTGGGTGATTTGAAGCTCTTTCAGCCACTTTTGTAGCTTCTGGTCAGCAAAGTTGGTGCCGTTATCGCTCACCAAATTCTGTGGAAGTCCAAAACGACAAATAATAAATTCCCAAATAAATTTTTTGATATGCTTTGCGGTTGTTTGGGCTAGGGGTTTTGCTTCTATCCACTTGGTGAAGTAGTCGATGGCTACCACTAGGAACTGAACGTTCCCTGCTGCTGTGGGAAATGGGCCTGTCACATCGATGGCCCACTTCTGGAATGGCCATGAAGAAGTGACTGGAACAAGTTCGTTCTTCGGGCGATGCGTGTTGGGTGCGTAAAGCTGGCAGGACCTACATTTTCTGATGTAGGCCAGCGCATCCGTGTGCATCCCCGGCCAAAAGTATCCTGCGTTGTTTAGCTTAGCTACAACTGCGCGTGGACCTGCGTGTACTCCACAGATGCATTCGTGTACTTTCCTTAGGAGGTAGTCGGCATCTTGGTCGTCAACGCATCTGAGGAGTGGACCAAGAAAATTACGCCTGTAAAGTATGTCATCAACAAGTTGATAGTTCAGTGATTTACAGCGTATCTTTCTTGCCTGTGTCTTTGACTCTGGTAGTACACCCGCTGCAAGGTAATTTATGATTGGTGTCATCCATGTTTCTGTGCCGGTTTGGATGACACAAATTTCCTTGTGCGGGACTGATGGTGCTCCAAGAAGTTCAACGCGGATGTCCTTTCCCAAGTGGGTGAAGGCTAACGATGCAAGCTTGCTTAACGCATCCGCAGATTTGTTTTCGCTTCTCTTGACGTGCACAACATTGCAATCGTTAAAATCGCGCATAAGGGTTTTTGCTTGTGCGAGGTACAGGGCCATTGTGTCGTTTACGGCCGTGTACGTCCCGTTAATCTGGCTGGCTACTAGCATGGAATCCACGTGGGCTTCCAAGTTTTTCACCCCCACCTTACGCGCAATTCTTAATCCGGCCAAGAATGCTTCGTACTCCGCTTCGTTATTCGTACTTGGGAAATCCAGCCGAATAGCGTAAGTGTATTCTTGGCCTGTTGGGTTAATTAGTTTCAACCCTGTGCCTGAACCTTCGTTGTTGGCTGCTCCATTAGTATAGAGTCGCCAGACATCGTTAATTGTGCTGGAGAGGGTTGAGCCTCTTCCTGGCACTCTTTTTTCCGTGATGCGGGGACTTCCGCAATAAAGTCGGCCAAGACATGGCCTTTTATGGCTGGTCTTGGCTTGTACTTTATCGCGTATTCCCCCAACTCAATTGCCCATTTGGCTAGGTGCCCCGACAATTCGGGTTTGCCTAGAACGTTTGCAAGTTTGAAGTTGGTGGGAATGGTGATTGGGTGACCTTGGAAATATCGTCTTAGCCTGCGTGAAGCCTGTACAAGCGCTAAGACTAATTTTTCCAGGGTAGAGTACCGGTTTTCCACGTCTGTTAAGACGCGGCTTACATAGTAGATGGGCATCTGGATGCCTTTTCGTTCTACTAGTAAGACTGCCCCGGTTGCTCTGTCTGTGGCGGAGAGGTAGAGAATTAATTCCTCCCCCACTTCTGGTGCTGTGAGCGTTGGGAGTTCGATCAAGCGTGACCGAATCTCTTGAAAAGCTGCTTCCGCTTCTGGTGTCCAGCGGAAGTGCGTTTTCTTCAAGCAATTTCTCAATGATGACACGAATGGGAACGACCTATCCGCATGGTTTGCCAAAAAGCGGCTAAGTGCAACTAGTCGTCCATTCAGTGTCTGAGCCTGTTTGATGGTAGTAGGTGATTCCATTTTCATAATGGCTTCGACCTTTTCAGGGTTCGCTTTAAAGCCATCTCTGGTAACGATGACTCCTAAGAACTTCCCTTCTTCCATCCCAAATGAACACTTGCTCGGGTTGAGCTTCATGTTTATTTTTCTGAGCGTGTTGAAAGTTTCTTCGATGTCTTTCAACATCGCTTCTGGCTCGAGGCTTTTGATGACCAAGTCATCCATGTAAACCTCTAAGTTCCTCTCGATCTGGGCATGAAACTCTTTGTCCATCAGGCGTTGGTATGTGGATCCGGCATTCTTTAGTCCGAATGGCATCATTTGGTAACAAAATGTGCCATCAGGCGTCCGAAATGCGGTTTTATCCTGATCGTCAACAGCCATGTGGATTTGATGGTATCCTTTATATGCATCAAGGAAACATTTAAGGCGAAACGGTGCTAATGAATCTACCTTAAGGTCAATTTCGGGTAACGGGTAACAATCCTTGGGGCATGCTTTGTTAGGTCTTTAAAATCTATGCACATGCGTCATTGTTTGTTGGATTTTGGTACCATGACGGGATTTGCAACCCATGTTTGATATTTACTAACGCGTACGATGCCTGCGTCAAGGAGTTCCTTGACTTGGGTTCTACACGCGTTAGCCTGCCAGCACCCATTACACGACGCTTTTGTATGACTGGCGTAAACGCCGGGTCACACTTGAGCTTATGCTCAGCCTTACTTCGAGGTACACCAGTCATGTCAGCTGGTGTCCACGCGAAGATGTCGGCATTTTTTTGCAACAAGCGTTTGAGTAAGGTGCGTGTGGGATTAGTGATCGTTGGGCCAATGGTAACAGCCTGGTCAGGGTATTTGCCATTGAAGGCCCATTCTTCTGGCTCAGAGGTTATTGGTTTTGCCATCTTTGGTTTGGGTTTAGATGAGACAGATGCGATGCATACCTGGGGAATACCCGTGATCATAGCAACGCCCTCGGCTGTTGGCCATCCCATCATCCTATGGACCGAAGACACCATGGCATTAAATCTTGCCATCCCATCTCTCCCGAAGAGAATGTCGTATGTGTGGTGTGGCTTTCTCATTACAACGAAGTCCACGTCTTCTGTGCAGGAGTACTTCCCGTCCGTGAGAGTGACGGGGAAGGATAGGATACCCAAGGGGGTGTTTATGCTGCCATCGAACCCTTCCATCGAGGCGTAAACTGTTTCTAGGCGTTCTTTGTCTTCGTCGTCTAGCTTGTCGAAGAACTGCCTATACATGACCGTTGACGAAGCGCCATTATCAGCAAGAGTGCGGGAGGTGATGTAGTGCCCCAGTTGGCTTTTGATGACTATGGGGCCTTCTTTGTTGGGCCCTCCTGGCACACGCGGGAAGCGCACTTCAGCTTCCTTCCACGCACTTGGCTCTGTTGTTCATCGTTTTCTTCCTCTGACGTTGCCATGAACCATGTGAATGCTGATGTCGACGGGTTTTCGTCCATTGCCTTTGTACCGATTGTCATTCCTCCCTCCGTTCTTGATTGACGCCACGAGGTGTGTGAGTTTCCCATCTTTGACGAATGTTTCGATGATATCCTTCAAAGATGTGCACTCCTCCGTGGTGTGACCTTTTGTCCCGTGGAAGTCACAGGATTTGCTCTGATCAGCGTTATGACGCTGTCGGATTATTGGAGCCTTTGGCCATGGGAGCTTCTCGGTGGCAAATATCTCGGTGACGCTTTTGGTGAGTGGCGTCCATTTGGGATTCCGGTTCAACGAGTGCATGTTGTCCCTTCCGCCTAAGAGAGGGCGAGAACTGGATGAGGTGTCAAAGTTTATCCTTGACTGCCAAATACCAAGCTTCCTCTTTTTATTTTGTCGGGTGGTACGGACGTTATTTTCTCTTATTCTCTGCGTGTAGAGGTTTGTGCTCTGGGGAAGATTTCTACCCAGTTGCTTCTCCGTTTCGGCAAAGCGTTTAGCTGCCGTCATGATGGCATCCCACGTGGATGGCATGCCATCTTTACTAGTCAACGTGCGGATGAGCTCTGGGTACTCAGCGCCCTGGATGAAAGCGGCGCGAACAAGATCTTCGCTTATAGTGCCCAGACTTAGCTTCTTTGAGTTGAAGCGAGTGATGAAGTCTAGATAAGATTCGTCTTCCTCTCGGATGCAGTTGAGGATCGTCCATTGCTCTTCAGTATATTTTCTTTGTTGACTGAAGTGTTGGCTGAACTTGTGCTGGAAGTCTGCCCAATCATAGATGTGGTGGACCGGTAGACGATCAAACCACGCTCTGGCTGCCCCCATGAGCGTCATCTGGAACATGTAACACCATGTGGGTTCCGTCCAATTACTGACGGTTGCCCCCGCTATAAATCTGTTCAAGTGATCGTCTGGGTCAGATATGCCATCGTAAGTGCCTATGTTGGACATCTGTTTGGCACTCTTTGGAGCGATTGCTTCCGCAATGTCCCTTGCAAATTTTGACGTTCCCGCATTCGCAACAGTTGGTCTGAAAGTTTTGGAGAAGTCACGTGGGTTTCCCCCCGTGTTCTTTGGTTTGAAGGTTCCCTCGAAATTTCTTCTCGAGTGGAAGTCTGCTTCTTTACGCTTCCCTTTCGCCTTATGACGAGGGTTTGCGTCACTGTCAGATTCTTTCCAATCTTCATCATCCAAATACTCGCAATCATTGCTCATGTTGAGCTGTTGTCGAGTGCTTCCGAATTCGCCATTGTCCTGTTGGAGTGAACGTAAACGTTCGTCCAACTCGGCTTGGAATTCTTTCTGACGTGCTTCCGCCCAAGCTTTAACTTGATCTAGTGTTTGTCGGGGAAGCCTAGTCTGTTGTTTCTCCAACTGGGTATCAATGAATCCCAGGGGAGGATTGTTTACTGCACTTGCCCCGGCTTAGGTAACCGGGGTAGTGTTCGTAAAAATCGTGTATTCACCGGTGTTCCCCCCAGTAGCTGGGGTTGTGGTTACCGGAGTTTCTTGGTCACTCGGTGGCTTTGGCATCGGAGTAACCTTAACCATCTTTCCAGAAGTTTGAAAAAACTGAGAAAAAGAAGAATTAGTTCTAGCTTAATGCACGGATGGCGCCAATGAAGAAACACTAAATGACCCCGGCAGATTAAGGATAATCTTAGGGTTAAGTAGATGTTTCCCACGAGGGTTAGGTCCGGCAAAGATGATTATTCTTCTCAACCTGCAAAACAGACACCGTAAGCTCGTCACTGAGAGGGGGGGGGGGGGGGGTTCCTCCTTGTGACCACCCTCCGGCGTGAGAATCAGACTAGATTGCTCTGAATATAAGTGTATATTGAGAGAAATAGCTAGAGAGAAGATGATGATACCGTTCCAAGGTGTTGGAGTATTTATAGCCGAAAGTAGGTTTCCAAGCAGGTATGGCCAGCTGTATAATATTCCTTTTCCACCAACTATGGGCTATGTTCGTGCCACGATGGGAGTTGGTGGGTAGGCAGCGGCTGATAGTGACATTTTGTACTGGAGCGTTCTCCTCCTCGTACTATTGTCGGTGAGCTGTCACCCTGTGATTGGTTCATGGGTTGCTTTTGCCAGATCTTGTCTATTTGTCCATACCTTGGTAGGTATAGTACAAAAGATCTTCTAGAAGCGTACGGATTGGCTCTTTTGGGCGGGAATATTCCTGCCCTGCTCATTCCTTCTTCAGGTGACATTACTGAAGTATTAAGAGTTAGTGCCTTATGCGTGTAGCCTTACTGTTAGTGCAGGTGGCCTTCCTTCTTGGCTTGTACCCACAACTGCGGGGACAGGCAGGGTACTGTACCAAGGGAGGCTTTCCTGCGGGAACAGCTGGCTTACTGCGTGTAAGGTCTTCATCTCTCTGAGCATGGTGGGTCCTGCGTATCCAGTTGGTCTTTGTGCAGACGTACCTCTTTAAGGTGAGTTTTGCGGGTCCAACTGGGCTTTGCGGGGACCTACCTCTTCAGGCACCTAATTAATACATGTTTTTAACAGAAAAGGATGTTTGTATCTTTTGTGTTGAGCTAATTAAATGTAAAGTCATCATTACTAACAAATAATGGTTACCATTACACATTCAATAACGTATCACTATTATTACATATTTACTATAATAGATTTTTTTAATACTTATACATGACACGTTACATAAATAAATAATTGTGATTGTTGATTTTGAATAATTATAGGCATAAGAAAAACTATGAAGTTTAAGATAACAACGATGATATAAAAAATTTATTTGAATTAATAGAATGGTGTATTGTTTAAACAGATTTGTTTATTCATGTAAATGTAATAGTTTTAATAAAATAAAAGTTTTTATTTTATCTGTGTAGTTTAATACAATGTTGTGTATACATATTTAATATGTTTCTACGAATACATATAAACTGTGAAGGTTATTAATATTTTGTGTAGGTATATGTCAATTTGGTTATTCAAATGCGTATAACCTGTGTAGGTACTTAAAAGTTTGTGTTTGTATAACTTACTCTTCGTTTTTCAAGTATATACAATTTGTGTAGGCTGTAAAAAAACACACAGATATATGTTGGTTGTGTAGTGAGCTGTTGTTATATAATCGTTCTCCAAGCATGTTGGTTGTGTATGAGTATGATTGTGTAGGAATACGTTGGTTGTGTATGAGTATGATTGTGTAGGAATATGTTGGTTGTGTAGGGACATGTAATTTAATAATCGAAAAAAAAATCAAAATTCCTAAATACATATAAACTGTGTAGGTTGTTAAAATTTTGTGTAGGTATATGTCAATATGGTTATCCAAATACATATAACCTGTGTAAGCATTTAAAAGTTTGTGTATGTATATGTTAATCTCGTTCTCCATGTATATATATTTTGGTTGTGTAGTGATATGTTAAACACATCTGCCATGTTGGTTGCGTTTGCGTATGATTGTGTAGGTATATATTGGTTGTGTAGGGAGATGTAATTTAATAATCGACAAAATCGTATTGTGGATATAAAAAAGATAGAATCGAATAATATGTTGCACGTTCAGTTAATGAGTGGTTGCACGTTCAGTTAATGAGTGGTAGTCGATGATTTTAACCCAAAATGGCAATCATAATATTGTATCATGGGTTATGAAGTAAACATGTCAAAATAAAAGAATAAAAAAATAAATAAACAAAAAGAGTAAAAATTAAACATGAAAAAGTAACAGAAAAAATATAAACGAAAGATTATTTCAATCACCAAATTTTAGAAATAATATATTGCTAGATGTATTTTAAAATGTCAATAGTTATGTATGTTAATTTAATTAAAGATAATGATAAAAGTTAATTATTAAAACCTTTTTAATTAATTATAACTTACGTAGAATTGAATGCATTTAATTACCAAAAATAAAAAAGTCATTTTACTATTGCACCCTTGTATTTATTTAATTCATAAATATAATAGAAATTACATGATTGGTTGAAACTTCTTTTCGCACTTCTCGCAATAAGAATTACTTCTGAAATGAACTAAATCCTACACATATATCGAAAGCTTTTACGAGATTTGACAAGAAAAACACATACTCCAAGATATCGGTTTGAATAAACTAATATTTATTTAATAATTAATATTAATTATAATTAATATTAATTATAATTAATTATATAATCCTTTAAACAACTAAAAAAATCAAAATAAAAACCGTCACTGCCCAGATTCGAACCCGGGCAGATGGCCGGTTCAAGTGACAAATACTCGCCCACACCCACCAGCTGAACCAGAGCGTTTGATATTAACCAGACGCAACAAATATTATATATAAACAGACATCAATTAACCCCAATTGAATGATAAACCCTAGATCTTGCAATTGGATAGACAGATTGTTGTTTGCTTAATTATTGTTAGGGTTAAAGACGAGGAATCAATGAAGATTGTAACCATGCATCTAATTACCTGCAGTGCTGATGAATCGATGACAAACGACGGAAAGAGGAGTGCGGCCAAAACGCGACATGGTTGGGCTTATGTGTCTCATTTAAGGTTTAATTGAATTAGGGTTTTGTATCGCCGTCCAGTGTAAAAGATGCAGGAGCGTTTGATTGTATTATAAACAAGGTTTTGTTAGTATATACAGATTAGGTTGTGAACGACCCGTTAATAAGGTTAATTTGTATCAGATTGATTGTATATCCTTAATTAGATTGTCGGTGGAGTTCGTATTACGCGTATAAACGATATGTTATAATCAATTCCATGTTTAGAGCGAAGATTAGGGTGCAAGACATCAAGCGGGTTGCGGATTGCGAGTTTGGATACGGGTTGACGGGTTATGGATCTTGGATGCTGGTTGGGTGGATTAATATATGTAAAATTTCAGCTTAGTCCCTGGAAAATGAAGATGGAAACACATTTAGGTAATAGTTTAGCTTAGGGTAGTTTTTGTCTAAATCTCAAAGTTATATATATTTAAATAAGTAAATTAACAATAATATTATAACAATTAGATTACCCGATAAACATGATAATTCAATTGATAAATTTTCCAAACATGAAATGGGTCGGGTTATTTAAAATGAAAAAAAATCGAGTTGTTACAGTCTCCCCTACTTTAGGGAATTTCGTCCTGAAATTAAATGATATTATAACAAAACCCTTAAATTTTGAGGAAAGGGAAAATATAATCCTTTAAAATTTATCACAACACAAAACCTTGAATAGTCTAAATAACGCACCAAATGAAAATCCGATAAGGGCACTTATATATGGGATGTACCAGCGGCGTATCCACCATGTCATTATCATCTTTACATTTGTACCGTTACCCCAACTACTTTCGATTCTATATTATGACACACAATTGCACGCGTTATGATTTCCATGCGAGGACTTTGGTAATTATGTAGGCCCTCATAATTACTTAGGTCGTCGGATGGTCCACATAACTCATCCCATCGTGTGGTTTAATAAATATTTGAAGACATGATTTTGTGAGAAAATTTATTAATTTATTATAAATATGAGAAAAGTGTTCACATATAATAAGACCATTGGGAGTTGATTTATTATAAGTGTAAAATCAGAAGATTTTTTAAAATATTTCTAATAACGCAATTTAGGTGAACATTCAAGTTTGATTAATGAAATTAGTGAAAATTTTAAAGTAACTTAAAAGTTAAGAGAAACTGAAACATTGAAGTTGGGATATATGATGCGTCGACAAGATCGATTGTGAAGAAAGAAATTGAGAATACGAGCCAACTAACAAATTCACGTGAACTTACCAAAAATTCTATGATTGCAAAGATAGCATCAACAAAAGTTTATGAAGGAATTAATTGATAATTGTAGACGAATAATAACCTGTAATTTTTTTTAAATATTGCAACATTCGAGGTGGAATTCATAAGACCATGAGTACAAATTTGGACAAGATTAAACGAAGACATTTGAGGGATTTAGTTTAGTTAAATGAGAAACTCATGAAATTTAAAGAGAACTTTATACAACATTGAAATATTGCAATTGTGTATTTAAGATGAGGTAAATTAATATATTAAAGTACTGGTAGTAGTAATTGAGAATGCAAAAATATTAATGTAAACGTTTATGTATACAAACAAACTGCAAATAGATGAAATTGGGAAGCGGATATTCACGAACCACCGAGATAGTCCTATTCCAATTAAATCACCATGGGAATTCAATGAAATTCATTTTTTTATAGTGAAAATTAACTTAAAGAATGGAAAATAAAATTCTATTGCGGAAATAATTTTGTTTAAATAATGATAAGTTCAATTAATAATAGGACTATAACAATTCAATTTCAACGAAAAAAAAATTTATAAGATGAATGATAAATTGTAATGCATGAGATCAATAAATACATGACGTACAAAAATGTGAAAAATCAAAGTTAAGAGTAGGAATTGACACGTTGTCAATAATTTAATAAGCAAACAAGGTAAATGAGAAAAGACAAATTGAATAATATGGTCAACTAATAATTGACTGTCGAAATTGTGTCTTTTATAATTGAATAATAATAATAATAATAAATAAAAAAATTGTTTTCGCTTTATGAGGATCTAAATATTTTGATCAGTTGGCGAAATGTTAATGAACCAAATCCTATAATTTTTTGTGATTAAGTAAAACCAAACGTATAGATAAGTACGGCAACCAACGATATTGATCTTTGGAAAGATGAGAAAAATTTTATTGTATGCGAAAAAGATACTTAAAATGATGGATTTTCCAAGTTGGGTTTGTTCCAAAATAACTAATTTAGACAAATAATCGTGTATGGTATAATTGAATACAAAATACGTTTAGACGAAAATGATGAAGACGATAGAAATCTTCATTGTGAAAACATAACTACGATTGGTTTAATTGAGCTTATGAAAACTTAAATAATTGAAATCGAATGATTTGGGGCACCTCGAATAGATTTATGAAAATGAGGTTTGACTAAGGTAAGCTTGATGAAATTAAGTCTTGCGGGTCTAGAATCGAGTAAGCGAGAACGACCTTGTTACATGAAGAAAGCCTGAAAGGCATAGAGTTGGTAGGTTTAAACTAATGAGCATGGGTAGTATGGTACGGTGCCGGTATAATTTAATCTCGGCGTGAATGAGTAAAGAACAATGCATTGCGTAGGTGTTTAGGGTCTCCATAATTGTAGAAGGCATGCGCAACAGGTGTATAAAGCTATGTCGACGACATAGACCGTTGTGGGATGCTTGTAGTACGTGGCAAGTATGAACAAGATAACCGAACGATTACATCGAGTACAAAACGATATGAGGATTGGATTGAATTAAATATTGATAGTTGCAAGTGAAGCGTAACACATGGAATTTGACGTAACATGTCTTGTTTGAGACGCTATGCTTTTTGTTGAGATTGATTGTTAATTTTGATTGATAGCATGTAGTTGATGTTTAGACTTGCGTTTGTTATGAGAATGAGTTGGAGTAAATGAATTGAATATATTAGCGAAAAAGTTAATGAACAAGGTAGCATTTATGTTTTGAAAATTGAGTTGGTATTTTAGAGATCGCAGGAGCTATCTACTTGACTAACATGTGGCCGTGAAGTGGTTATATAAAATAAATGATTGATGTTGTTTGATGTTGAGAAAACATTCTTTGATTAATAAAGATGTGATTTAATGAGAAGGTTGGATAGTTGTGTAGATTTTATATGAGTTATTGTGTAAAACGAAACTTAAATTTGTTATGCTGATGTTCATTCACAACTTAAGGATATGTTAGAATTTAAATTGATAATCAATGAGTTGATTTGATGAGAGAAAAGTTTTATAAAAGTTTAATATGTTTTTAACAAATTAGAATTTGAGGTTGAATGTTTGAAATATGTTTAATAAGCTATACATGTGATACCATGAGTATAAGAAAGCCATTTGATTCTTAAATTGTGCAATAATATTTAAATTAATTGAAGTATCGATATTATAATAATGTGATAAGACGAATAGGTGAAACCGATTTCAATGAGTGTAAATTGTTTTGTTTGGCTCGTGATAACCGAATCCAGATAAACAAAGAATTTGTATCCGATCAAGGAAAAAAATGATTTGAGTGTATGAGTAGATCGAATCAATAAATCTTGATTCAAAAATGATTTAGTAAATAAGAAATTTAATAATTTAATAATAGAATAATAGGATAACTGAATAGTTAAATCAAATCATAAATTGTTTCGTATAAGATTAAACAAATAAAACAATTAAAGAATGTTCTTCGAGGTGTTGGGTTTCCCATGAGCTTTCCATGGCATTTTGTTTCCCCAATTTATTAGCATACCAAAACCAAAACAAATGAGTGAGTTGGCCTCCCATGAGCGTTACATGGCAATTTGAATGACCCAACTCAATTAACGCATTAACGAATCAATTAAGTTTGTCGGCCCATGAGCGTTACATGGCGATTTGACCGACCAAACTAAATAACGAATAAACGAACTCAAGCATAAGTAGTTGAAACATCTAGTGTATCACCACAGATGATAATGTTCCAACAAAATATAGCAAATATAACAAATTGTGCAAATGCACAGTCGGCGTGTCCATGGCGTCCTATGGGTTTTACACCCGCCTAGACATTTTAAAAATAATAAAACACGATAAAAGGGTGTAACCGTTTAGCCGGTTATGTTAAACGCTTAAAGTGTCGGTCGCCTGACATTTCCCACAATGGCGAGGAATCTTGTCACACTCCCTAGTAAAAAAAAGAGCAAATACAAAGCTAAGAAATTCTCAAAAAAGTTTTCGACAATAAAAGTCAATTTAATAAATTTATATTGGAAATATTCTGAGGTTGAGGCATAGCCTCAGAGTTATAAAATATACTTTGAGAATGAGACATAGTCTCGGAGCAATAAAATACTTTGAGAATGAAGCATGGCTTCGGAGTTGTGTGTGCATGACAATAAAGTAAACAATTAACTAAGCAGTTAAATAAGTATTTAATCTAACAAGAAATTTCGTAAGCTGTAAACAATCAAATAGAACACATCAGGTAAACAAATAAGCACGTATGGGGTTCCTAAGCATGTTACTAAGGCACCACTAACGACCTATCTTAAACCTTCGGCTCTGATAGCAATCTGTCACACCCCAACCTACGGCGGAAATGTCGGCCGTGAACTGATTGCCACAGCTCACAAGGTTACTATCATGAAATTATAAAACGTTAATATCTAATTAATTTATTGATTATCAACCAACATTTAAATACAACAAAAATAAAGAGAATTACAAATACAAAACCAACTATTCTTGTATATGTTTATTATCCTAAAGTCATCTCTACGTGAGCTTCAGTTCGATAAGCAATCCAAATCTATAACCTGCAAATGCGTACAAAATATATATTTGTCAACAACACATGTTGAGTGAGTAGATCACCAGTTTTGACACAACCAAAAATGGTAATATATAATGTTATAAATGAATATATATATATATATATATATATATATATATATATATATATATATATATATAAAAGTAGGCAAAACTGTTATCTGTGAGTATAAACAATGAAATCGTTAAGCAAGTAATGAGTGTCGGTGAAACAATTGCCAATGCGATCGGGCTCCGGCCACTACGACGGTCGTATGATCATACTATAATGAGATTATGTTGGACCTCTCCGAATGCGATTCAAGTAAGCAAGTAAGCAAATAGCAAGTAACAGACAGTCATTCAATTGATACACAACACAAAGATCACAGTTTGCGTTTGAGAAATAATAAGATAAACAATTTGATAAATGGTACGCAAGTGTCCCCAAAACATTTGAAAACAAGTAAAATAGGGGAGTGATTACTCACCTGATAAGAGGAATGAAATACAAATGAGGATGATGAGAGAAGTAAGCCCTTCGGGATATAGCGACAAGGATTCCTAGTTGTATAGGATAATATAAATTAATTATAAATGATTTAACATAATTTAATCTTATGAGTTATTAACAAGTGAGATAATGCGTATAATAAATTTGGGATTTCGATGTTATTTGGGTTATGTTGTGATTAGAATGGTTATTAATTAGACGTTTGATTCCAACGGTAATTGTTATTATGAAAACAATATCATTAGTCGTTATTTAAATTAAAAGAAATTGTTTGCTTCTTATATAATCTAAGTTATAATAATTAATTTAAATAAATATGAGTTACGATATACTATAATAATAAACGTTTAGATACTTAGTTATAATAAGTTTGATGCTTTAGAATCTTTAACGAAAACCAAACCTTAAAATATAACTTGTAATATATTAAATAAGTTGATACTAACGTTAATATATATATATATATATATATATATATATATATAAAATGAATAAAAAATCGAAATATCTCATAATAAACCATTTCGAAATAAGGAAATATCCCCCCTTTTGACTTGCTTTTTACTCACCCTTCATTTCGAATTAGCAAAAGCAATGTCTCCTTGCATAATATGGATTCCAAACATTCATGATCTGGATGTGAATAAGTCAAATGACTATATATATATATAATACAGTATGTATTTTGGGGATATTTATCAAAATCTGATTTTTTATAATTAATACGTTTAAAATACGATTGTTACAATTTTACTGAATGAAACATATATATAACATTAATAAAAACAAATTTATAAAGACGTTGACGACGAGTATACACCAAAAATAGTGTCGGGTTTTGATAGAGTAACATTAATATAGTATTATTATGAATATACTTATAATACAAATAATATATATATATATATATATATGTAAACAAAAGCTTTTACGAGATTTGACAAGAAAAACACATACTCCAAGATATCGGTTTGAATAAACAAATATTTATTTAATAATTAATATTAATTATAATTAATATTAATTATAATTAATTATATAATCCTTTAAACAACTAAAAAAAATCAAAATTAAAACCGTCACTGCCCAGATTCGAACCCGGGCAGATGGCCGGTTCAAGTGACTAATACTCGCCCACACCCACCAGCTGAACCAAAGCGTTTGATATTAACCAGACGCAACAAATATTATATATAAACAGACAGCGATTAACCCCAATTGAATGATAAACCCTAGATCTTGCAATTGGATAGACAGATTGTTGTTTGCTTAATTATTGTTAGGGTTAAAGACGAGGAATCAATGAAGATTGTAACCATGTATCTAATTACCTGCAGTGCTGATGAATCGATGACAAACGACGGAAAGAGGAGTGCGGCCAAAACGCGACATGGTTGGGCTTATGTGCCTCATTTAAGGTTTAATTGAATTAGGGTTTTGTATCGCCGTCCAGTGTAAAAGATGCAGGAGCGTTTGATTGTATTATAAACAAGGTTTTGTTAGTATATACAGATTAGGTTGTGAACGACCCGTTAATAAGGTTAATTTGTATCAGATTGATTGTATATCCTTAATTAGATTGTCGGTGGAGTTCGTATTACGCGTATAAACGATATGTTATAATCAATTCCATGTATAGAGCGAAGATTAGGGTGCAAGACATCAAGCGGGTTGCGGATTGCGAGTTTGGATACGGGTTGACGGGTTTTGGATCTTGGATGCTGGTTGGGTGGATTAATATATGTAAAATTTCAGCTTAGTCCCTGGAAAATGAAGATGGAAACACATTTAGGTAATAGTTTAGCTTAGGGTAGTTTTTATCTAAATCTCAAAGTTATATATATTTAAATAAGTAAATTAACAATAATATTATAACAATTAGATTACCCGATAAACATGATAATTCAATTGATAAATTTTCCAAACACGAAATGGGTCGGGTTATTTAAAATGAAAAAGATCGAGTTGTTACATGCACCGTTCTAACATACTCGTACCAATAGGGATGAGATCGGGACAGTATCGATACCGACCGGTCCCGGTCCCGAAAATTGTGACTTGGTACCGTTACTGGTACCTAAATATTCGGTTCGGTACCGGTACGAGACCGGGACTGTACCGTGATTGAAGGTAATAATTTAGGAAATATCGGTCCCGTCCCGTACCGTACTGGTACCGAAACTCAAAAAATTGGTACCGATTTCGGTATCGGTACCAAGGTATTGGTACCAACCGGTACCAGTACCGATTTTGCTCATCCCTACGTACCAATACATGTACGTGTACTTTACTAATAATTTCGGTGCAATAAGTTACTGGGTTTTATTAGTTGTTGATACGATCCGGTCCCTAAATTGAGGCGTAAGGCACACATGCGAAGATACCAATTTACTTAAATTCTTAAAAGTAAAAGTTAAGTATCATTTTCATACGTACCAATACATGTACGTGTACTTTACCGACAGAAACCGTCACCACCACGCTACGCTGGATGACACAAAGAAGACTATTATGCCCCCCATACAACTTCTCCCCTAAATTATACAAACAAACAAATCCGTACAAGTTACCGATTCAGCCGCTTATTCGACTACTATTGAAGATGCTAATTTGCCAGAGAGTAAGAAAACAGTGCAGAAACAGTCTCGCAATGCCGGTGGTGGACTTGCAGTTACGTATACGATTCCGTCATGGAGTGAACCTCCATGCCACAATTATTTTTTCCAATTATTGAAAGATGGATCTATAATCGATCAATCTGATGTGTAAGTTGATTAAATTGGTGTTTAAACTTTTTTGGTTCTGTACACATACTTTTGAATCAAAAAGTAGTTGTTTTGACATAATAGTGCTTCAGTGTATGCAGCATAGAATACATAAACTCTTGATCTGTTTTGTATTGTGATAACGTGCCTTAATTGAGATAGATACATTGCCATGGTTATATATGATGAAGGATAGTATCATGTATTCATGTGCATTAACATTTGGGTTTGAAGGAACGATGTGTGTGGGGTTAGAGATGAAGATATAAAGAGGGGAATTTGATAATAAAGGAAAAAATGAAAAATAAATAAAATAAAGGAAATTATCAGTTTATCCTTTAACTTAACGGAGTGTTAAGAAGTTGTATATTTTGTTTATTTATTTCTACATTTTTCATTTATTTGGGGCTTATAATTAGTCTCTCATATAATAAGAATGCAAATCAATTTGAATTGCTTTTAACCGCATTTCTAAATTCATAATAGGTTAAGGGGCTATTGCTGAACCATTAAGTGCTGAACCTGTAAAATGTTGTTTGGTTGACATCTGAATGACTGTGCAGAATGACTATTTTGCCCTCTGAACTATTTCGTGCCGAATGATGAATGAAATACATAAGAAAAAAATCTTTCATTATAACCATCTAAAATGCATCTTAAAACAAACTTTCATTATAACCAACCAAAATTTATTTTAAACCAAACTTTCATTATAATAAACCAAAATACCTCTTAAAAGTAGTTCACCAAAACACCGACACAAATAACTTAACAATACACCCACAATTAGATGACACGTATCCATGCAGTCCATCATCCCTCCATGACCTGAAAATATAGACAGATTTATAAAAAAAATTTAAAGATGGAATCACGTAACAAAGATAGATCAAAGCATGCCTACCTAACGAGTCCATTTCATATATACCAAAGTTGCATGATTTGAGTTGTCTTGCAAAATTAGTATATCTGTTAATATGACCAATTAAGCATAGGATATAAAACCTCTTCAAATGCAGACTGTGTTTGTGACAAATGCAGATTGTAAAATCCCATCCGCGCCTTTCAAACCTAGCATAAAACCTCGTCAATACTCCTAAATACTTGAAATAAGCAATGGTAGTAACAACTTCCAACTCACTTTGCTCATTATACCACTTACGAAACAAATCAGACATTTGCAATGTTTTTGTAATTGATAACTAACCATCATTGCCACTAAAAGTAGCAAGGTATAGCTGGGAAACGAAGTCCATAACATGACCGTAACGAGGACCGGGACCTGCCGTTGAACGTAAGAACAAGAAACCAAACCATCATTAACACTTTTATAAAGCAATTTAGTTCTAGGAATTAAATTATCTTCAACTACTTTTACATGCACTACTATAAGATTAGAAACAATATGAACCTAGAGGAAGTGTGAAGGAAGAATTAGGAACACATGTCAAACTTGCAAAGTGATAAGAATTAGTATAACTCTATCGAACAAACCAACTCCAATATAAATGCATACATAATATGAAATATATAAAAAATTAAACCGAACTGTGAACACACCTAACTTTATCTTGGTAGAAAAATCAAACCGGGTATTACTGTTGGGATTTTGCAGGTTTCCAAAACCAGCCCGTTAGCAACGCTTGAAAAGGATCAAACAGTTTTAAAAAAGTTAATAATAATAAAATATTGCAGCATGCCCTTTTAAAAGACCAGCCCGTTAGCACTTTATTTATGTAAATTTATAACCCTTATATATTCAAGTTTGTATCCAAAAAATAGAGTTTGATTTAAAAAAATTGCAGCAGGCCCATTTAAAAGCAGCAACGAAAAACATGCTTATACCCGAAAATAATAGATTGTGTGAAAAAAAAAACGAAACAAGGACAAGTATCCTCTCAAAGAATGTTTTCTTCAATCGTTTGCTTATTATGTTATATTTGGTCTAGATGAAACCTAAACGTTCGTCTAAAGCTCAGCGATTGGATATTATAGCCACACTCCCTCAACCCGTAATAGAAACCATTCTATGTCTTTTACCAATTGAAGAAGCAGCAATGACAAGTATCCTCTCAAAGAATTGGAGGTACAAATGGACCACAATTCCTATACTCAAGTTTTCTCACTATTCTGTGAACATATCAACTGCAGAGAGTTATTTGTGTAATCGGTGGGATATATCTGACTTAGAACGTGAACGGATATACGAGGATATTATGCGTAAACGTTCACATGCTATACACCAAGTTTTGTTACAACGCCAAGGTCCGATACATGAGTTCAACATTTCGATGGATGCTGATGATACATGTTTTGAAATTGATCAAATAATACTTGATTTGTCAAGGAACCACACTCTCAAGAAATTAACACTTAACTTTGATGGTTCCGATTCGTATGCTTTACCATTATTTGTCTTCTCGTTGCGTCACTTAACGAACTTATATCTTAATACTTGTAATATCAACCATATACCCATATTCAATGGATTTGGTAGCCTTACAAGCTTATCCTTAAAGTGCATAATGATCTCTAAAGAAACTTTTATGCAACTTTTATCCAAGTGTCCTAAACTCAAGAGCTTGTATCTAGTATGCTGATTCTTTCATATCTTTTCTTGTGGGCTTTCAAACTTATCTGAATAGTTTTAAGTCAATGCAGCATGTATTTGACGGTGATCCTCTCGGTCACGAATACCACATCATTATGGAGCTATTTAAGTGTTTACCTGTAATTGAGCATCTGATGACTTCTGGTTATTTCATTCGGGTAATTTATTCACATTCTATACAATTTAAAGAAAAAAAAAAGTAAAACTTTGGTTGTTAATCGATGTTTTTTTGCCTATGGTTGAAGTTGTCAGTTCAAGACTTGGTTCCAAAGGAGCTTCAAATCTCACTAAATCACCTCAAATATTGTACTATCGAAGATATGTGTTTTGTTGACGACCATGGATTGCCTTTTCTTTGTGTTTTGATCAAATGCTCCCCAAACTTGGGGAAAATTAAGCTAGATTTAAATAGTATAAGTGTATTTGAATCCTGTTGTTTTGATTTTCATGTCAAAGTTCACTAACACAAAACTCCTGCTATAGATCAATACTAATTGTTGCTATGACATAAAGTGCGCTAAGTTTGTAGAACACGCTTCTGTCAAGTTTGAAGAACTTTCCGCTCAGCTGGAAGAATATTCCGCTAAGTTGAAGGAACATTTAAATGTCTGGTTGGAGCGTCTGAATGAAGTGGAGATTAAATTTTTTGGTAACTTTAAGCTTGAACTAGAGTTTGTTAAGTTTATTTTAGCTAGGTCACCCGGTCTTACGAAGGTGATATTGCGAACCTATGGAGTTAACAAGAATGAAGAGTTGGAGATGTTAAAAATTCTTTCACGTGTCCCGCACATATCACCATTTGAAATCGTTGTTGAGATTATGTCAAAACGAGTTTATGTTTACAGTTAGATCACTTATGTTTCTTAAGAACTAATGTTGAGAGCTATGATGATAATCATGTATTGCTACTCGTTTTCTGGTTTAAAAGAAAGATTTTCCAGGACTCAGTTGGTTGCTGCAACAGTAGATAATATTCTTGTATATCCCTTAATTTAGGTTTGGTAATTTGGTCATACGCGATATCGTTAATAAGGTCAGATATTTTTAGGCACTGTAAAGGTCAAATATTCTCGTCAAATTTTGGTCTTAGTTTTAAGAGACCAATTATTTCGTCTATATGTAGCGAGCCTTGTTATAAATACCGTACATAATTTTCTAGTCGATAATGATGACTGGTTGAGGGTAGAAGCTATATCTTGATGCGCGCCCGTAAAATTGGTGCTTTATATGAACTGTGAAGAAAATAAGCTTCATAAGAAAGAAGAAGAATTAACTATATTAATGTATATGTTTTTGGTTAAGTTGTTATGATAGGCATTTTCATTATATTTAAAAAGACACTCAAACCTACTAATGTGTAATGTTTTACTTTTTAGTTTTTACTACATTCAATTTAATTACAAAGTGTGAGACATAAGTTTTAACAACAAGTGGAACATCTATCTATAGGCTAATTCACTATTATGAGGCTGAGTTAATTTAGTTACCCTCTTATTTTTTTTTTCATTTATTGTTGCGAATGTTGTAGCCGTCAAAACCGACTGACCCAAAACTTGTTGATTATTCGTAACTCTAAAGACACATCTTACACATTAAACCAATAACATGTGCCTTTTATAAATCTTTTTAAACTAATTTAAAAACATTCAAATACACATGCATGGTTATTCCTAATTAATTAATCATACCATTTTCTCAATCTTTATACCTTAAACCATTACATACATATGATCAAACATAACACCATTTACGGTAAATAATCCTCAAATATGTGTACATTGTACAATAACATCTTAAATATATATAAACGAAAGCTTTAAAATCTCTATGATTGCTTCATACATTCTCTCAAGCCACCAGATTGCATTATTTGTAAATAGAGGTTTATCATGCATTTGACTCGAATTCACGAGTATGAGTCTCACCAAACCCAGATATTCCTTAAACGAGTTATACATCTCATTAAATTAAAAATTAATCTCACCAGATATTTGATATGAAAATCCTATAAAATAGGGATATACTAAAAAATAATATCTTATTTCTTTAAATAAAGATATATGTTAGTTATAATTAAAAAACAATTATATAGTAAAAAAAATTAAGCGGGTTACGGGTCTCGTTAAACCCAAATAACTTTTAAACCGAGTTATAACATCTCATTTATTTGTTAAACCATTTCATTATCAATATAAAGTATATTATTAACTTTTATACAATAAATAAAATTAAAATAAAAAAATACATAAATATTATAAACGGATAATGTAAAACCCCCATAATACGGGGTATAAAAGCTAGTTTATACCATATTACATGCTCGTTTGCAAAATTGATGGTTAATCATATCGCCAAGCTCATATTCCAACAAAAGAACTTACCAACGCGGGTGCGTGATACATGCCTTAAACTGTTTCTCACTAACCCACGATTCGTTTGCTTATACTAGGGGTGTTAACGAGACAAGTTGAGCTACTCGCGAGCTATTTGAGATATTTTCGATCAAAAGCTTGAAACATGCCGAGCCTTATCAAGCCCGAGCCTCAAATAAAGCTTGTTACCTTGTGTATTTTGGACTTTTATATATTAATTTCCCGCTGCACAAACAACTCGATTGAGCTATGACTCTTTCAAGGTACTACACAAGTGAGAGCCGAGCTTAGGCTCGCTTAACATTCTTTTTTCAAAAATATAAAAAATAATACAAATGTTAAATAACTTAAATATGTTAGTTAATTTATTTTACTATTATGCATTTAAAGTTATTCTTTTATGGGTTTGGATCAAATACAAATAATATTAACATGTTAATTATGAGATGTAAGGTCCCGTTCCCGGTGCCCTACATTGGCGTTGAATTCACTCATAAACATATATCTAAATATCAGAGTTAATAAAAACTTTCGTGGAAATAAATAAACTTCAAACATTCATTACAAACATTCAAACTTGTCTTAAAAAACATAACGTAAAAGTATCTTATTTAAACACCATAACAAGTTTTTAGATGATAGCCTCCTCAGTCCTGCCATGTGTCACCCTCAGGCTAGCTGTTTCAGTCTATTTACTTGCGTGCATACTAAAATTCAGCTACGCTGAGTGAGTTCTAGTTAATCAGGTAACATAGAATACGTTCACTTACGTATCCGAAGACACATATTATATAACTTAACCTGCTTATCTTTCTTTCACTTACCATTGTGTGTTTTTTTTGTGAGAACGAGAAAGACGGTAGAAACATGTAACATCCTAAAATTTATAATGTTGAATAAAGAAAGTTACGTTTAATGATTTCGCGTTATTAATTTATTAATATCGAGTAAAGAACGGATCATGGACTTAGATTAATTGAGATGGGTTAAATGAGAATGGGCCTTAGGTCCATGGGCTTTAAGGGATATAAATATCCCCTAAACCAAGCTAAAACCCTAAACCCTCATTTCATTTCCATCATAATCTCTACACACTCCAAACACACACACACACCATAAACGAGCAAGACCTGAGAGAGAGTAAACGTTAGTTGGTATTAGATCTTATTACACGAGATCTAGAGTGCATAAACAAGCTAACCAAGATCGAACGAGCGCTAAAGGTATGTTCTTGACCTTTAAAGTTTACGTTTTATTGAACGTTTAGCCTTTTGAATGTTCTTAAGCTTAAAGATCCAAGCTTTATAGTATATACGGGATATATATACGACCGAAAATGGTTAGGGAACGTTAGTGGGTGATGTCGAACCATAACAAGGGTATTAAAATCGCCAAAATGCTTGATAAAAACCAAACCCGTAGCTGAACTGGGCAACTTCGCCTGCGAACTGGGCAACTTCGCCTGCAAACTGATAACTTCGCCTGCAAACTGATAACTTCGCCTGCAAAAGCTTAACTTCGCCTTCAAAGCTTAACTTCGCCTTCAAAGCTTAACTTCGCCTACGGCCAAGTTCGCCTAACTGGTAACTTCGCCTAAGGCCAAGTTCGCCTAATTGATAACTTCGCCTACGGCCAAGTTCGCCTAACTGGTAACTTCGCCTAAGGCCAAGTTCGCCTAATTGATAACTTCGCCTAAGGCCAAGTTCACCTAACTGATAACTTCGCCTAAAGCTAAGTTCGCTTAAGGTTTAACTTCGCCTAAAGTTAAGTTCGATTAGAAAATAAATTAAAAACCTAGTGAAAAATGTGTTAAGACAGTTAATGGAAATAAAATTTATACCGAGCCCTAATAATACTCGAGGAAGGAGGGTACCGAGCCCTAATAATACTCGAGGAATGTAGGGCGTAATGCTCTTTATAACGTAAGATATGAAAGTAAGTTAATACAAAAGAAAGTATGAAAGTATGAAATTATGAATGTAAGAATATAAGTTTATGTGTATTGTATAGTGTATGATTAACTAGAACTCACTCAGCGTAGCTGACTTTTAGTATGCACGCAGGTGAGTAGGATGAGGTAGCTCGCTTGAGGAGACACGTGGCACTGAATAAGAGGCTGGCATCGGAAGACTCAAGACGTTTAAGTTTAATGTTTCGTTTATTTTGAAAGACAAAATGATGTTTTAAGACAAGACGTGTTTTGTTATGAAATGTTTTATGAAAGCTTTTATATTCCGCGAATGTTTTAATTAACTCTGATATTTAGAACTGCGTTTATGAGTAAATCCAACACGAAAGTAGGGCTACCGGTAACGGGGCCTTACAAAACATTTTTGTGTTTTTACGTTTTTTGTTTTTTTTATTATATTTTGAGTTATGATTTTTTTTATTTATATTTTTTATGGGTTTTTCGTGTAACTACAAATTTTTCTCATCATTCTCAATTTTGTTCTCTTTGTTGAATAACCCAATAGAGGAAGGGGCACATATATGGGTCGGGTGTATGAGTTCCAAACCACATGGCAACATCACCCCACACCATGTGGGTAAGGTGTATGGTTTCATTTCATGGCAAAGGTTTGCCACACAAAATTGATTCATTTTTCACCATTTAAGAACTAAAATGAATTAATAAAGTTCTAGGGTACTTGTGGGTAGGTGTTGCTAGTAACTTTGTGGTTTGTGGGTAATTAAGGGTAAAAATGAGATGGTAATACATGATTGATCAACACATGGGTAATATCCATGAGTGCCCCTTCCCCTCTAAGTGCATAACCCAAAACTTGATAAATAGACCAAACAATAGAAGATCCCATGAAGTAAACCATGATTCCTTTGGTGTATGCTCTCGCCATGTTACCCCTACTCATATTTCTCATCAAATCACTCTACACTAATCCACAAACCACCACCAACAAAAACAACAAGAAGCTACCACCTTCACCTCCAAAACTGCCGTTGATCGGCAACCTCCACCAGCTCGGCCCACTCATTCACCGCTCCCTCCACTCATTATCCCAAAAACACGGCGGTCCGCTAATGCTAATCCACCTGGGCTCAGTCCCAACTCTGGTGGTCTCATCAGCCGACGCAGCACGCGAGATAATGAAATCCCAAGACCTCATATTTTCGGACCGACCTGATACCAAACTCTTCAGGCGGCTTCTTTATGACTTAAAAAGACGTGTCGGTGGCGCCTTATGGCGAGTACTGGCGGCAAGTGAAGAGTATTATGGTTCTACATTTATTAAGCAATAAAAAGATCGAAGGTCATTGTAAGGTTAGGGAAGAGGAGATTGATTCAATAGTTGAAGAGATTAACAAATGTTGTACGTTGCATGGGAGTACGTTGGTGGACTTGAGAGTTGAGTGATTTGTTTTTGACGTTAACGAATGCGGTGGTGTGTCGGGTGACGTTTGGAAAGAAGTACAGTGAAGGGGAGGATAACAAGAGGTTTAGGAAGATGTTGGGGGAGTTTTTTGAGGTGTTGAGTGGTCTAAAGTTGGAGGATTGTGTTCCTGAGCTTGCATGGGTGGATTGGATAAGAGGGTTTGATGCTAGAGTTGAGAGGATTGCTAACCAGATCCATGAGTTTGTCGATAGTGTGGTGGAGGAGCGGATATTGGCGGTTGCTGGTGGTGGTGGTGGTGGCGGAGAAGCTTTCGTTGATGTATTGCTTAAGATCCAAAAGGATGACAGGAGAGGGGTGATTCTCGACAGGGAGGCCATCAGAGCGATCGTTTTGGTAACTCAAATTCCATCTTTAGTTACATTGTCGAGCCCGAGCCAAGGTAAACTCGTTCTTAGCTGGCTCGTTGGCTCACCTGGTTTAAGTCATTTAAAATAAAGCCCAAATTTTAACACATATAAGTTCAAACCAAATTATGTAAAACATACAAATTAATAAAAAAAAATTATAAATAAATGATGTGGCTCGAGATTTTCATGAGTGAGTCTTGAGTTCAACATTTCAGTTAGTGAAGGTAAACGAGCCAAACTCAAACCTGAATCCACCGTCACTCAGGCTCAACTTGGTTTGTTTACAACCCTAGCCTAGTACTCCACCAATTTGAATAATCATAAAAATCAAAATTGAAAATTAAGTCAAACCGATGAGACAGAGAAAATCAGTGCGTATATTTCTGATTATTCTCAATCAAATCTCAACACATGGGGTTGAATTATTAAATGTATAAATTACTGATAAATCTGATTAGGAATATCATTATATACTATAAAATAAGTACCAAGGATTTGATATATTCATTTCTCGATATCCATCTAAAGTTGTAATTACGTACCGGCTAAACAATTAGGTGAGTTACTCTATCTAAAACGATCTCGTACTCGGGCCTATATTGAACTATGAGTTTGAGAACTGAAACTAAAGTTTTTATATAAAGTTTGAGTGGGTTCAAAAGCTTAGACATACCTATTATTTATGCAATTATTATTTACTATATTAAATATTAGGGTATAGACCAGCGTAACACGCGGGTGAAATAACATGTCACTAAACATAATCAAGTTAAACATCAATTTAAATAAACATAATACTTCTTCAACGATTCGTACCAAAACTTTATAGATTTACGTTATCTTTATATTAAAACTTCAAAATTACAAGAAGTTAATTTAAACCGAACAACCAAAACACATTAACAAAATAACTAATAATGTTTATTGATATTAAACCATCATGAGCATCTTCAAAAAATATACCAAAAGAAAATCCATTTTACTAAGACACCTGAAAATTTATACAAAACAATAGCAGATTAAATAAAATATAAAACTAGCATAACAACATGTTTAATAATTACTAACATATAAATAACAAAATCAATATAGACAACCATAAAATTTCATTAATAACATATTAGAGAAAACAAATATTTAACATTAAGATGACCTAACAAAAATATTAAAGAGTAAGATTGTCTACATAAAACGCTAATAGTTACACAAACTTGTCTATATTAGCAAAGTCATGAAAATGTTTAAACCGTATTATCCTAGCATGAACTTCAAAAATTTCCGTCCAAAAACAAAAACATTTTGCTTTAGAACCTGAAAAACAAAACAAACCATGCAACCTGATTAAGTATTAAACTAAAATTAAGTATAAACTAAAATATTAATGTATGTCATAATGAGTTTATGTTAACATTAATATCTAGAGGATTATGTAAAACTAAAAACAAAATGTGTGAATGTAACAATTACCATATAAATATAGACAATTATAAAATTTCACAAGAAAACATTTAAGAAAATCATAAATTTTAACATAACTTTATAACCACAATCTTAAAATTCAGATGCTTTTAAAAAAAATGCAACAAACTGGTCATCAAAATCATAATATTTTTTCACTATCATGTTAAACAAACACACATATTAAACATAAGTTAGGATGGTACCCGTGTTACACATGGTGGAACATATTTAAAAAACATGATATATATGTAACATCATATAAATTTAATGAAATGCAAATGTTGTACTTATAAATAAATGATTATTTTACATGAATTATAAGATATCATAACTTATCTGAATAAAATACAAAAACATACAAAGACTAATAAAGATAAATGAAAAATTAAAATATTTTATAACTTGCAGCACGAGTCTATGGTTCCAAATCCATTTTATAACTTGAGCCCGTGTTACACACGGTTGAAAATATAAAAACAATAACATAAGAACTTGTAAAAAAATATACTTAATTTTTTCAAACCCGGGTCATAGTTCCAAATCCATAATAATCCAGCTAGTATTTGATCTAAATATACCAAAATATATTTATAATCTAATAATACAAAAGAACAATATGGTACCAAACTACGAATTAAAAGTAAACAATAACCCACAACCTCCATCTCCTTGATGCAATATGAATTTTGAAATGAATGATCAACTTTGTATTGTGAGTTTCTTGGACTTGCTTAGCTGCAAAATTCGAATTCTTTCTAAAAATTGTCAGATTGAAAAAAATATATATATAGTTAGTAAATTACCATCTTGAAAAAAAAATCCACTTTTGAATTAAATAACCTAATGAGTGACCCGTGTAACACATGGGCAGGAATTTTAGAAAACATAAAATATACATATATGTTTTGAATTTAAATGATTAATTTATTCAAATTCGGTTTTTTTAAATATAGTCAAAGTCCAACTATGTAAATCAATATGTAAAGTGATAAGAACAATGAGACCAAATGTATAAAAAGAAATGAGAATAAATCATTATTATTATTAAAATTATAATAATGTACACATTTACCAAAATTAGAGTCAAATCATATCAATAAAAATAGTCAAATTCAGTAAAATGATTAACCTATTAAAATTTGGTTTTTGAAAATATGGTCAAAGTCCAACTGTATAAGTGGTCAAGAATTCGAATTTCAAAATGGTTTAAATAAATATTTTTTATTATTCACATTTTGATATACAACCTAAAAAATCTCCATTGTATCTCCGACAACCTTCGTCTCCTTTATACTAAGAATATAAACTTTGAAATGAATGATCAACTTTGTATTATGAATCTTTTGGACCTGCTTGACTGCAAACGTAAGAACAATTTAATTGCAAAAATATTAGGAACACAAATTCAAAAAAAATTTGAACATATATAACCAAATTTAAAACGGTGAATATAAAAAGAAAATTATGTTTTGGGTGTGGAATTCCATAATCAATTGAATCTACTATAAATAATAACAATAAGAAATTAATATGTGATTAATTTAATTTTTGAAAAACAAAGTGAAATGTATATTAATAATTTGTTGAAGAAATTACATGCTTCAACTTAAACATCGGTGCGGAATCCCAAATTATTCATTTTTGTTTCATGGTATATGTTTTAAATTATCTTTTTTCTTTATTTGTCTTTGTGTGTTGGATTCTTTTAAGTAAAACAACAATGTAATACCTTATATAAGTAATATTAGATTATCTGACGTTTACAATTCATTAAAATGTATAACACACACACACACACACACATATATATAGGTATTGAAACATTTCAGAAGATTTTTTACAGTGAGAAGTGCGAGAAGTGAAGGTGTAACTTCGTTAATCCTTAATTTCACTCCATTTCTTATGTGTAGGTGTGTTTTGTAGGTGCGTATGTACGTGTGTAGGTACGTATGTTTGTATATGTGTATGTATGTTTGTATGTGTATAGGTACGTAGGTTTCAATGTGGCTCGGTACATTTGTATGTGTATATGTAGGTTTGAATGTGTATTAAGATATTAATACAACCAACCTACATACATGTAGGTAACATCATAAGCAAGGGAGTGAAAAATTAGGGATTAATGGAGTTACACATTCACTTTTCGCACTTCTCGCTATACTATCACTTCTCGCAAGATCCATCCCCTATATATATATATATTCACCCGTGACATATTCAATAAATCATATGTGCCGAATAATATTTATAAATGATGATAAAAAGGTTATAATATTTATGATATATTAAGTATTGATGATTAGAAATTATGTCAATTTGAATATTGTGTTTTAAAATAACGTGGTTATTATTTTAGTATTAGTTAATAATTAATATTCACGTAAATTAAAGTAAGATTACATTACAAATGACAAGTATATTTAGTTTGACAATAAGTTTTTTGAATATTAAAATGATATCTTATTCTAGTTAATGCCAAATCACAAAAATTAAAATCAAATCGGTTCTAAGTTTACTAATATGAGTAATTAATTTAGAAAAAATTACAAAAATGAAAATTAAATCGGTTAATTTGAAAACTTCAAAAAATTATGGAAAGATTTTGAAATGAGTTTAAAATTATGGAGAGTATTAAAACCTTTAAAACTTTGTTGAAAGATTGGTCAATTTCCGAATTTAAAAGGAGTTTAAATATGTTAATTAAATATTGTAGTTTTAAGTTTAAATTTAGTCTTCCATGTAAAGATAGAAATAATTTGAAATATCTTGATTCATGGGAATAATAATATTAATAAATTATGAAAAGTTTAAAACCTTTAAAACTTTGTTAAAAGATTGGTCAATTTCCGAATTTAAAAGGAGTTTAAATATGTTAATTAAATTTTGTAGTTTTAAGTTTAAATTTGGTCTTCCATGTAAAGATAGAAATAATTTGAAATATCTTGATTCATGAGAATAATAATATTAATAAATTATGAAAAGTTGTCATGTTTAATAATATTCATTAAATCATATGTGCCGAATAATATTTATAAATGATGTTAAAACGGTTATTTAATATATGATATATTAAGTATTGATGATTAGAAATTCTGTCAATTTGAATATTGTGGTCTAAAATAATGCGGTTTTTATTTTAGTATTAATTAATAATTAATATTCATGTAAATTAAAGTAAGATTACATTACAATTATGACAAGTATTTTTAGTTTGACAATCAGTTTTTTGAATATTAAAATGATAACTTATTCTAGGTAATGTCAAATCACAAAAATTAAAATCAAATATGTTCATAATTTTACTAATATGACTAATTAACTTAGAAATAATTACAAAATTGAAAATCAAATCGGTTAATTTGAAAACTTCAAAAAATTATGAAAAGATTTTGAAATGAGTTTAAAATTATGGAGAGTATTAAAACCTTTAAAACTTTGTTAAAAGATTGGTCAAATTCCGAATTTAAAAGGAGTTTAAATATGTTAATTAAATTGTATTAAAACCATTAATACAATTTATTGAGTTTGACTATTCTTGTTAGTTATTTAAGCAAATAAAGATAGTCAAACTCAATAAATTGTATTAATTGGATACTTAAATGTGTAATTTATGTATATTAAGTCACGCCGGAAAAAAATATATAGATAAAGGTATCTCCGATATACATCAATATATTATTTTATCTACAAATAATGCATATAATTGAATATTCAAAAAAGAAATATACATCAATATAAAAAAAATGCAGCTTATAAAATAATGCTCAAATCCATGAAAATTAGCTTGTATCAGTCGGGATATTAACCTGAAATTATAAAGTAGAATATTAATATTGATATTATGTAAAATTTGATATTTAAATTATAACCGGAAAAATTGAATGTCTTACCGGAAAAACAATATAATGATAATAACCATGATATCTTAGATTTAGATTTAGAAGGTAAACTGAAATATTCGGTAAATCAATCGGGTAAATAATCCGAAATAATAAAATTTTGTTATAACATTGATATTATGGAAGATTACAATTATAATTTATAATTGGATAATTTAAATGTGTCTTACCGGAAAAACGAAATAATGATATTGTCTATGAATGAAGGTGATTTTTTATTTAAAACCTAGAAGAACAACATGTAAAACAAAAAAAAACAGGAAAGAAAAATATAAAACTTCAAATAAATATAAAAAAACCATTGTTATAGGTATAACAAATAACCGGAAAAACTTAACGGAAAAACTTACCGGAAAAACGTAAATACGTCCACAAATTAGCTTTATCGCCGTTTTTGATTTACAACCTAAACTGATTTTAATAAAATCAGTTAACAATGAAAATAAAGAGAAAAAGGTTAGAGGAAACAATAATTGGAAGAAAATATAATGTTGCCAGAAATACATATATCAACAATCGGAAGTTTATTATAAAATATAAACTTACCGAAAAACGATTAATATAATTCTAGATCTAGATTAGCCGGAATATATGAGAGGAAAGAAAAATATAAAACTTCGAATAAATATATAACAACCATTGTTATAGGTATAACACATAACCGGAAAAACGTAAATACGTCCACATATTAGCTTCATCGCCGTTTTTGATTTACAACCTAAACTAATTTTAATAAAATCTGTTGACAATGAAAATAAAGATAAAAAGGTTAGAGAAAACAATAACCGGAAGAAAATATAATTTTGCCGGAAATACACATATCAACAATCGGAAGTTTATTATAAATATAAACTTACCGGAAAACGATTAATACAAATCTAGATCTAGAGTAGCCGGAATATATGAGAGGGTGAAAAGAGATCCGGCTAATAGAGAAAGAGAGAAAAATATGTTTAGGGTGAAAAATTATGAATTATTAAGGTTTAAATATAGGGTGTTTGGTTAACATGACACGTGGCAGCCTAATAGAGAATATGTGAATGGAAAGTTGCTGTCTGGATTGCACATATGGACAGCCTAGAAGAAGGACATGTGTACAATTGTATTGCTTTAATAGTATTTAAAGATTCATAACTAGCGTTACCCTTCTTGTATATTAGTTTTTGTGGTTAGTTTAAAGTTTTTCTCATAATATATATTTAGAGAAGATGTCAAGTTTATTTTTCGCATACTTATTCATAAACATGATTATTATGGATTTACCGGTCATCCTTTATAGATTAATGGCTCAAATAATTCCCTACTACTTTTTGTAGGATGCTTATACAGCTGGAACAGACACAACATCCACGGTATTAGAATGGGCCTTCTCGGAACTTTTAAAACATCCTAGGGTTTTTAAGAAAGTACAAGATGAAGTGCGGACGATTCTAAAGGGAAAACAACAAATAAACCAAGAGGACATACATAACATGAAGTACTTGAAAGCCGTGTTGAAGGAAACGCTTCGTCTTCATCCACCAATTCCAACTCTAGTTCCTCGAGTAGCGAGACAAGATGTAAAAGTCTTGGGCTATGATGTTGCAAAAGGAACCACGGTTATCACTAACGTGTGGGCCATTGGAAGAGACCCTAAAATATGGGATGATCCAAATGAGTTTCGACCCGAAAGGTTTCTGAAGTGTACAATTGATTTTAAAGGTCATGATTTTGAATTGGTTCCATTTGGCTCCGGTAGGAGAGGATGCCCAGGAACTTCATTTGCAATGACTACAAATGAGTATATGCTAGCTAATCTTTTGCACAAATTTGATTGGGAGTTGCCAAATGGAGTGAAGGAAGATGATTTAGATATGAGTGAGCAACAAGACCTTATCACTCGTAAAAAAGTTCCTCTTTTGGTTGTTGCGAAACCATTTACAGGACTAAAAACATGTACTTAAACATTTCAAGTGATCATTGATTGTTGCTATTTATGGGTTTGTATTATAAAATTCTAAGGTCCACGTAAACTGATATAAAGTAATGTAACACTATTCAGTCTAATTTATGTATGTTTATAATGTATGACAACCTTGATATCATATAGGGAAAACTTCACAGAATAGTAACAAATTTTAATCATTGTATCAATTAAGTTACTTTAACTTTATTTGTTTCAATAATTTTACTCACATTTTTTTTTGTTTCAATTAGGTTACTCACAAACATTTATTTATTTATTTATTTTGTCTCAATTAGATTATATGATGAACTATTGGTTATCTTATTGAATTATTATATCATTCTTTTGAACTGCTAATTATTATATCATTTGACTAAATTAATGTTACATGAATTTAATTTATTTTTTTTAGAATTTTAATCATACTTTTAATCTTAAATGAAAAAAAATTAATTAGTGTATGAAATTTTAAAAGTAAAAGTATTTTAATAAAAAAAAGCATTTCTAATAATAACAAAATTGAAATATAGTTTTTTTAGAAAAAAAAACGTAATTTTTTGATATTTTAATAATTAAAAAAACATGTTTTTTTAGTTTGTCAATTTCTTTAATTAATAAAATCCATGCAACTAATTTTAAATTCCATATCATCGGTCTACATCACCGTTTACAAAAAAATTTAAATGAAGAATATGTCACGTCAACATAATTAACTATCTAAATGATAAAAAACGGATAATTAATACATAGATGAAACTTAAGTGATCTAACTGAGAAAAAAAATTTGTGTGTAAGCTAATTGAGACGAAACTTTTTTACGAATAACATAATTAAAACAAACAAAATTTCAGCAACTTAATTGATGCAATAATGAAAATTTGTTACTATTCTATAAAGTTGTCCTCATTTCATATATTATATAACTAGGTTATAAATTTGTGTATTACACGGGTTTTAAATATTAAATCTCATTCATTATCTTATTATACGATTTTGGTTCTTCAAGTTGCAATAATCATGTAGAAAAATCACATCAAAACCGTTGAATAGTCTGAAGAGCTGAAAAATGTAAAAATATTACTTTTAATTATATTGTTGTGTTAGTTTCAACATATCTTGCTACTGAACTAATAGTTGCAAGAGTTTCTGTTGGTAAAAAAACTACCAAATGATTCAAATTGAGGGTCTAATGATATTAAATTATTAGCCATCTATAACCAACAAAAAATAAACTTGTATGGCTTGCTTCATGTTTTTTTTATAATTCATGTCTTATGTTGTAAAATTAGAAGCAAGAGCAACTGCATATTTGGTAATATCGTCAAAGAAAGTGTAACACTAATAAAGTTATATGCATTTTATCACAGTTTTATCGGTTTCAAACATGTCATCATATTAAACTTTTAATTTTAGATGATATTGACACATTTTACTAACTCCAACGACATACAAGAAACTAAATTGCTATAATGAGTTTTATATTTGTGTGTAAATGTAAAAAAAATTGTGTAAAGAAAACATGTTCAGAACCAAAAGTAACATTTTTCTTAAAATAACCAGTTTTGACCCTAATTTTGTACTGAACAAACCGGCTCTTATGTGTTGCGCCGACTGACAGGACCCGTCCCTTTTGATAGCTATACGAGAACGTAAATAGCAAATTTGACTCATTTACTTAAAGTGTCGAATACAAGTTGAACTTGCCCGAAATGTTCCGAGTCATACTAAAGGTGGGTCTGTTTCAAGTGAAACATGTTAAAACCCATTACGTAATCAGAGTAAAAAATCTGTTTCAAAGATTTTATTCGCGACAAATAAGTATCTCACTGAAAACCAAACCATCATTCCTCCCATGTATCAATTAATTTTGAGATTCTTGTATAGAAGATAGAACACAAACAAATCATAATAATAAACAACTAACTTATAAGAAACAAATTAGTATTTCGAACACCCTACTCATGATCTTACTCCTTACAATGATTTTGTATGAAATGGGTTTGAAACACCGGTATATACAACCATTTTCCTATCATTTATAATAGTCAAGTATACTATATGGTCTTAACTTGTAAGATTTTTTTTAAAAAATGAGTGTTGTGCATATAACAGACAAAACAGTGTCAGCACCACCAGGATACTCTTTCAAAAAAATATAATTTTGCTTCATGAATATAAATGGATACCATCAAGGAAACAAAACTCACCATGATACCACTGTATTTTAGGGAACAAAAGAACACATTTTCTATATCAGCTTGGCTCTAAACCCTAGATGATGCAAGTTTATGTCAATGAATAAGAACAATGATTTTCACTATCAGTTAGCATGTGACAAAATAAAATTGACATAATTATTAGATCTTAAAGAAAAAGTGCTGTATGCATTATCATCAATAAGTTATTCTCCTTGTTGAACTATATCATTTTAGCAAAAATTATAAATACATATAAAAATGTTTATTATATAGAATTAATAGTAAAAAATAATTAAATGAGATGAACCATTTTTGTATTGCTCAGAGTAAAGACGAATCGTGACACCTTCTAAATCAGTCACTAATAAATTAAAAATATACAACACAAATTTACACACACTAAAATGAGTTTCAAAAGTTCTACATATGTTCTTTTAATTTTTTTTACTTTATTTACTACCATGAAATTATAGATACATCATTAATATGAAATGTTTAAAATATTTATTAATTGTTTTAATAGGTGGTTATGACTTTCAAAGTTGAACAATAATTATGTCATTTGGCAAAAAATTAGACAATTAGATGCCATGTAACACAACTATAATTTTTGTTTATTATAATAGTAGATGTTTTTAGTAATATTATTTTTATTTTATGTTAATCATAATCATAAGAAAGCCCATTGTGAAGGATACACGGCCCAATAATATCCTTCCCATATTAGTGTCAATCTATGTCTATCCTCATCTAAACTAAACTAAACCCTTGATGGAAAGTACAATGTCTTGTCTTGCAAAACCAATATCCATATCCAACCTCGTATCTATGTCACTCAGCAGCTGCCTAATCTCACCATGCACACCTATCCTCGCCGGAAAACACCTCATCTCCACACCTCTCAAGCCCATCAAACTCCAACTGTCTACTTCTGTTCCTCTACCCACAAAACCCAAGATTATAACATTTGTTTCTACCCAACAGAAACTGGTTCTTGAAGAAGAACAAGAACTCGAAGGTTTATCTGATTGGGAAGCCGATGCAGTCGGAGACGCCGGTACCGGAGGTGAGGAAGAAGAGGAGTATTTAGACACGCCGGAAGGTGTTAAGGTTTATGTGGGGAACTTGAGTTATGAAGTTGATAGTGAGAAACTGGCTCATCTTTTTGAACAAGCTGGTGTTGTTGAGGTTTCTGAGGTAATTACTGTTATAGTGGTAAAGGTATTGTACAATAGTTGCTTAACGTATATCCAACCACGCTCAAAGCCATTTTACAAAACACTCAAGCCAAGAACTAAAACTAAAAAAATGATGCAGGAGCAATTATATTTAATTATAATATTTTATTTTGTTAGTTTATCTTTTATTATTTCGTGTTTATCTCGTTTAAAAGTTTCTCTCTTTTTCGTTTGGTATAAATAGGGTGTTAGGTTTATTGTTTAGGGAGTTTTTAGTTGAATATTGAATTGAAGAACGCTGTTCAGTTTATCGGTCTTTGATTAACTAAAGTGTCATGAGCCGTTTGAATGCTTCCATTCCGGCATAAACAACGCTTACGGTTTACGCTCAAATCCATATAAGTTTTACATAAATACACTAAAGAAATCCAAAATATGCTCAAAAATGATTTTCGTGAAGAAAAGTAAAAAAACGATCGATTAACGATCAAAATCTGTTTTTTTCGGTGAACCGATGGTTAATTGGATATTTATTGACGATTTTGAGATCTTGTGATGTGATTTCATGGATCAATTTCATGAATATAGGTATTTTTTACCTAATGTACGTTAAGCAAATTATTGTATTATATCTTTTATCTTATCTACTGTTATATTTATACAAATTTATGGTTTTTGATTGAAATGAAAGGTTTGTTGGTGGTTTAGGTTATTTATAACAGGGAGACTGATCAAAGTCGAGGTTTCGGGTTTGTGACTATGAGTAGTGTTGAAGAAGCAGAGAAGGCTATTGATATGTTTAATGGTTATGTAAGTTTCTTCATTGCTTTTGTCTTTTTAAAGTTTCTAACTTTAATACTATACACTTTTGGTTTAGTGGTCAACTTTAAAACTTTATTTATTACATAAAGTTTAAATAGTATAATGTTATGTTTTCTATTTAAGATAATAAATGAAACACAGGTTCTTAACTGAAATGAGACCAATAATTTAGTAATGAGAGGCATCAAGTTCAAATCTTATAATCTAAAAGAATATTTTTGTAAAAGAAAAGAAAAAGGTACTCAAAACGCGGTCCCGATCAATGAACGAGTTCACCCACCCCTCGTAAAAAACGACAGGTCCAACCAGTGTCAGTTCAATCCATGCCAACTGAACTAGTTATGGGTCTGGATCCCAGCCCGTTCTGGTTTTATGTTTTTTACAACAATGATGAAAACCAATGTTATCAATATGTTGTAATCATGTTTGACCATAAAATGAGCAAGGATTGTGAATTTTTGAAAGTCAAATTGTTTTTATTTTGTTTGAAACAGGAATTAGGAGGTAGGAGCCTGACTGTGAACAAGGCTGCAGCAAAAGGAACAAGGCTCGAGCGTGCAGAGCGCCCACCTCAGAATTTTGGACCATCATACACAATGTATGTCGGGAACCTACCATGGGACGTGGATGGTGAGCGCCTTGAGCAGATTTTCAGAGAGCACGGGAAAGTGGTCAATGCACGAATTGTTTACGATAGAGAAAGTGGCCGATCACGTGGTTTTGGGTTCGTGTCAATGTCATCCGAAAGTGAAATGAATGATGCTATTGAAAATCTTGATGGACAGGTATTGCAGTTGCTTTCTAGACCTTCAAAGCATTTACCATTTCACCCCCACTCATGAATAAAGCTTATATTTATATACTGCGTATGTGTTTGTTGGTTGCAGAATCTGAGCGGGAGAGCGATCAGAGTGAATGTAGCGGAGGAGAGACCACGACGTGGTGGTTTTTGACCGAGGGGAACTTGATTAGTCCCATCCAGGGTGCGGTATTTAAGTCTTTTTACATCGGCTAATAGTTTTGTTTAGGACATATAGAGTGTAGTTGTCAGAATTTCATACCGGTCACCACTTTTGCGGATGTTACCTACTACCTAGTAAAGTGAACTTGCAAGTTGTGACTTGTGAGTATAATCGTGATAACAAGTGTGTTGAAACCGACTTAATAAACTATAAATGAACGCCTACTGAAACGTAAACATTATCATCAACGGACCTGATTATGCTATCAGTAGCAACACAGCTGGGCTTCCCTACTAGTGAGGGGAACATAGGGCACCGAAGTCTGTACGCACATTCACAGAGCCGTCCTCATTCTTATCAACAACTTTCAATTCCTGAAATTTGTTCCCAGCCGGAATAAACAACCCCCCCCCCCCAAACCAGTTTCAATTGATCAACAAGTGGTTTTGGGATTTCTGGTGCTGCGGCCCCAACATGAATAGCATCATATGGTACAAACTCGGGCCACCCTTCTCTGCCATCTGTCGTCATACATATAAACAACACAAATCAGTACTCGAAAGGAAAATGCTATAAAATTCAATAAAATAAGTGTCATCATGTCATGACACACCACCAACATGCAAGGCGAGAGGTCCGTCTTTGAGTAATGGAGCTGCTGCACTTTTTTCAACATTCTTATGTGACATTGTAACCAGCTCAGGTATATGTTCGACACCAATTGCCCGACCCTATGCAAAACATGCGGTCAAGTACCCGGTTCCTACAAAGGTTTAATAAGGCAACGATCGGTGAGAAGAACCTAACCACTTTCGGCATATGATAATAATAAATCAAATTGGCAAAAGAATAAAAAAAATAGCAAATACCTGAACCAACATCTAAAGCATGCATCCCAGGCTGTAAATAGTTCTCCAACAACTGAAGGCAAGTAGCATGCATATGAGGTGCAGAAATGGCGGCATTAAAACCTATTCACATGGGTTGTCTTCGTAGGCTGGGGATCCATCAGGTACAAAAAATGACCTATCAACAGTCTCCGTAACTTCAGCTACTTTCTTTGACTGAATGATTCCATAATGCTGCAAATGCTCCACCATGTGGTCCATGTCTTTATTATTATTGATGCTACTTCCTGCCCAGAACTGCTGTTGTATGCAAACATAAAACAATATTGAGCTAAAAAGTAACACACGGTTCCACGACATTACCTACCCAAATTGAATGTCAGCCAGTAATATCAAAGACAATGACATAAAAAGGAAGTCTTATAAAACATTTTTAACGTATTCATCCATCATGTCAAAGTGCAAACAAAGAGATTTTAGAGCTCACTCACCACTTCATGTTTCACACAATGTTACCAATCATGGCTAAATTCTTTGATTGACATGTGGTATTTGATATAAAGAAGGTATAAAATGTTTTATTGACAATGTCTAACCACAAATAAAGTTATGTCCTCGTGCCTCTTTTTCAATGTTTTTGTTTCTTCTTTGTTTTGATGTTTTTGGTACGTTTCAGCTTCTTGTGAGTTGCCTTTTTTTGGTTTATAATAATTGGGTCTTTCAAAAAAAAAAAGAAAAAGCAATTACATGTAGCCTAACGACCCATCACACATATTCCTAGTACATGTAAAGCAAGGCAACCACACGACACACTGACATAACCACAATAACAAATATAACATCAACCAAAAGTGGAGAACCATATCCAATATATGCAACAATATTTTCAAACATCGCCTAGAATTGAGGGCATGCTTGGGAGAGTGAAGAAACACTAAGTAACCCTAGGCAGATTACGGATAATCTGGGGGTTAAGTAATGTTTCCCACGAGGATGAGGTCCAGCAAAGAAGGTTGTTCTTCAGGTGACCTGCAAAACAGACACCGTAAGCTCGTCACTGAGAAGGGGGGGGGGTTCCTCCTTGTGATCACCCTCCGGCGTGAGAATCAGACTAGGTTGCTCTGAATATAAGTGTATATTAAGAGATTGCTAGAGAAGATAAGATAATGAGATATCAGATGATGTCCTTACCATTCCAAGGTGTTGGAGTATTTATAGCCGAAGGTAGGTTTCCAAGAAGGTACAGCCGGCTGAATAGTATCCCTGTTCTACCAACAGTGGGTTACGCACAAGCCATGCTGGTTGGTGGATAAGCTGCGGCCGATAGTGACAAGGCCGGCTGCACTGTTCCACCAACTGTAGGCTACGCACGTCCCACAGTGAGGGTTGGTGAGTAGGCAGCGGCTAATAGTGAAACAGTACTAGAGGGTGCTCCTACTCGTACTGTTGTCGGTGAGCTGTCACCCTGTGATTGGCTCATGGGCTGTTTTGGTCAGATCGTCTATTTTGCCCATACCTTGGCAGGTATAGTACAAAAGATCTTCCAGAAGCATACGGACTGGCTCATTTGGGCGGGAGTATTCCCGCCTTGCTCATTCCTTCAGGTGACTACCGAAGTATCGAGTTAGTGCCTTGTGCGTGTAGCCTTGCTATCAGTGCGGGTAGCCTTCCCTGATGGCTTGTATCCGCAGCTGCGGGAACAAGCGGGGTACTTCACCATTGGGAGGCTTTCCCTGCGGGAACAGCTGGCGTACTGCGCGTAAGGTCTTCTCTAAGCATGGTGGGTCCTGCGGAAGCAGCTGGTCCTTGCGCAGACGTCCCTCTTCAAGGTGAGTCTTGCGGGTCCAACTGGGCTCTGCTGGGACCTACCTCTTCAAGTCCCCCCAGTCCAATGTTCTTCTCATGAATTATTAATAAGTGAGGTGAACTTTTGGACTAGCAAGGGGTTTTGAAAAGGGTTTAGTTTTAAGGTTTTCCGTGGGGATTCTTCCCGCGGTTTTCCTAATGTCACGCAGAAATTCCCGACTTTTCTGCTTGATATTTGGGTATGAAGCGGGTAGGTCTGTAACCTCCTCGCAAGTCAGGAGCGTTGAGTCCCACTTGTGTGGATTCTCCATGGGGTTTTGGTAGTTTTGAACATAGTGATCAATTATGTTAAAACCACCAATTCCATCTTGGAGTTTCCAACAATATAGTTCTCGACGTTCCCGCTATGCGGGGATGTTATTCCCGTTTCCGCAAGCATGGCCCAGAAGATCCTTCTTGGTTTGAATTCCCCGCGAAGCGCTAAGTATGTGAAGGGTTTTGCCTTGACACTGTACCCGCACTCGTCTTACGGTTACTTTACTTCCAAGGTATTCCTGGCGTCAATTCCTTGCGGGTGCTAAGTATGTGAAGGGTTTTGCCTTGACACTGTACCCGCACTCGTCTTACAGTTACTTGGTTGCCAAGGTAAGGGGTATTTTCCCTCTTTTGAATCTTTTTGAAATTTTGAAATTCGAAGAGTTGGTGAAAGGATAAGAACAGTCCAAACTATTGAAACGTCGTCCGACGGTTTCTTCTGACAGCGTCAGGACGTGCAGGAAGTTATGGCGACGTGACAGTATATGGTCATCCCAGGCGCTTTTTCAGGCGCGTGGGCGCGACTTTTCGGGCGCGTGGCCGCGAAATTACTGGCACGCGTCCTTTCAACAGCTGTTGCCAGCTTGCTTTTTGCCACGTGTTATAGTTTCATTGCACCTGCGATTTCTCTCTCTTCCGCATTAAATTCATCGCATTAATTGCGATTAGTATATAAAGGGGGAGAGGGTCCTTTGTAATCCACACTTTCACTTTTCTCTTCATCTTCAAAACGATTTCCGGCGAATACTCATCTTTTCAATCGAGCATTCTCTTGAAATCGTTCTCTTTTTCATACCTGCAAGATGTCTTCTGCTCACGATCTTGAGGCTACAGCCCAGGAGGCTGGGGTGTACGCCGAGCACCCGTTATCCACGTCCGACAAGGATGACAAGAGTACTGCTGGCGAGTGCCAGTGTGCTCTGCCTGTCGATCTATATCAGTACATCGTCAGGAAGTTCATGCTCGAGTCTCTCGAGCCTGAGTTTCCTGAACCTCATCAAACGGTGTATGATGCCCCCAGAGGCAAGATCGGGGTATATGTCGCATTCTTTGTCTATGGGAATCTCAGGTTCCCTTTGACAAAGTTTGTGTACCGTGTCCTAGAGAGGCACGGTGTACACCTGACCGAGGTGCACCCGATGGCGATCGCGAAGATTCGCCACTTCGAGTGGGTGTGCCGGATTCTGGGCGTTGAGCCCTTCGTCGACCGCCTGATGACCTTCTACTCTTGGAGGTGCATCCAGGGGTGGTATACTCTGATAACCCGGACCAAGGGTTTGAAGATTTGCGCAACCGAGCGCAGTCTTCGTTCATGGAAGCGGGAGTTCTTTTTTATCTCCGCTCGCGCCATCCCCCTTGCCATGAAGTTCAAGAATGGGCAAGCACTCCCCAGCCTTCACGCCTCCAACTACCAGGAGGCGGAATGGTTCTCAAAGATATCCCGAGTCCAATCTCCGGTTTACCGCTTTGCGGAGTCCGGGATGGTGATGCTCGGGATGAGCCGGGTGTGGAAGGATGCGGAGGCGCAAAAGATCCCGATCGTCCTTGAATACGGTTTGAACTCTGTCCCTTACGGTATGCTCTGTCTTCTTTGTTTATATAGGTTTGTCTTCTAACTGTTTTCCGTTTATTTCAAAGGGGAACGACTTGCAGTCGCTCCTGTATCGGCGGGAGGCTGATAGTCCCGCTCGGATGGGTACTCGTGCTCTAGATGAGAACGAGTTGCCCATCCTTGAACAGACGGCGGAACGGTTCGTGGAGGTCTACCCGCCAGGCCACGAGATCCTGAGCGCCAGGCGGCCAGGTAAGGCGTTATTCAACCCTCGACCCCTCAATGCTGAAACCTCTGCAGGAATTCCTCTAATCTTGTGTTCTGATGAGGAATCCGCAGATGGTCCTCCGTTGGTGCGGAAGAAGAAGGCTGCCGGCGGGAAGGGGAAGGCGAAGGTAGCCTCCACTGCCGATCCGACGCCTCGGTCTGATTCAGAGACCGAGAGCGAGGAGGTGGCGGGGAACCCTGGTGGTGATAAGAACACTGCTCCGGAGGCTACGACGTCTGTCATTTCCGGAGAGCCCCGGATGACGACGGTGAGCGGCGCAAAGAGGCCGGCTCCATCGGGTTCGTCCCCGCCTGTTCGCACCTTTAGGCTCAAGAAAACCCGTAAGTACAAACTTCCTTTACTTTTAACTTCATAGCTTTCCATCATTAATACTTATCTTCCTTGTGCAGGCGTGGATGCTACCGCATTCCAGGGTGGAGCGGGGAGGAGTACCTCCGGACCCATGACGGTAGGCTTGGTCAGCCTACCTGAGGCGACGACTCAGGCGGCTGCGCCTGTTTCAGTTGGTTCAGTTGCTCACCCAGTTGAGCCAACTGTTCCAACTGTGATGACATCACCGCCGGCTGTCAGTGCCATATTTACCGCATCTTTCACTGAGCCGGCGGTTACTTTTTCTGCGGACTCCGCAGCGGCGACCACGGTTGTGAGTTCACCTACGGTGAGTTTACCTCCGTTGGTTTCTACTACCGCGGCGGCCTTCACCATGCCTCCTCCGTCATCGGCAACGACGGCCGATCCTTCAGGTATGCATGGGACTTCTCGCCAACCTCTGCCTCCTTCCCATCTACCTGACCTCTTGGACGGATTTCCCTTGGGTTCAGGTGATGGGTTTGGCGGCTATCGGCCTGTTGTTGACCGTACAGGTGCGTAGGGTTCTTTTGGCCTCTTTTTTTTTTATATCATCTTTTCCTAACTGCTTTTTGTTTTTTGCAGTGTCGGATTCCAATGAAGTGTATGTTCCACGATGGAACATCCGCCGAGGAACAACCCTTCGCACACCTGTGGAGTGCGTGGAGTGGGCTCGTCACGCAGCTCCCAGTGGTGCGTTGGGGGAAGCCATGGCTAGCTACCAGGAGGGTAGGCTAACCAATGAGCTTCGGGTTCTCCTGGCCCGGATGCAGCCGCGCGTCGAGCTGCTTTGTCGTGAAAACGACAAGTTAAAAGCAGCTCGTATCCAAGAAGTAGCTCAGGCGCGGGCTGTCCGGGAGGAGAATAGGAGGCTCTCCGCCGCTGCTGCGGAGAAGGAGAAGGCGTTCAAGGCCCTTGAAGTTGAAGTTCAGGCCCGTCTCGAGGCCCGTTCCAAGGCTGCCCAAGCAGTTAACGAACAGCTTAAAGCCAAACTAGAGGAAACTGCTCGGAACGCAACTGAAAGGGCCACTGAAAGGCAACTGAAAGGGCCACCAAGGCTGAAGCTGTTGCTGAGCCTCTACGCCTCGAGAATGAGGAACTTAAAGCCAAACTAGAGGCGCTCCAACAGGCTCATGATGCCTTGGCGATGGAAGACGCGAAGAAGCTCCAAGAGATCCTGGACCAGAGTGGGGTGCTTGACCAGACTGAGCGGAAGCTAAAGGGCGTTGAAGAGGCTGCGGCTAAAGAAGTGTTGCTTGCTAACCTCAACAAAAGTGAAGCCGAACGCGCCCGTACCCAAGCTCAAGCTGCCCTCCAGGAAGCTCTGGTTACCAAGGAATGGCTTCTTCGAGAAGCGTTGTCTCAGGTAAGCTTAACTTTATAATGTCTTTACGTTTTTCTTTTTAAATAGAAAAGGTTTTGATACTTGTATTTTTTCTTGTAGGTTGTGCATCGAGTCTTCACAGACACATCATACGACGATGCCATGAGCGCAGCCCTCAACGCTTCTCATGAGGATGGGGAAAAGGCCGGCTTCCTGCTTGGTCTAGGGTTCGTTGAGAAAGGCGTCCCGCCTTCCAACTTCCCTTTGTACGATGTGGATACTGAAGCTGTTTATGACCAAGCAGTGAACCAGTATGCCGCCTTCCCGCATCCGGTGGTGGAGAAGGTGAACGAAGTTGCTGCTGCTGATGATGGGCTAGCTATCCTTAAAGCTTTCCTTGAACCGCCACGCTCTACTGATGGTGCGGGTCCAAGTGGAAGTGGTCCTGAAGCTTGATCCTGAAGATCCCTTTCCACCATTAGCGTAGATTTTTGTTTTTGTATAGCTTCTTTTTTATGCGGGTATGCACCCAGCAATCTTTGTAATATTTGAATTTTGATGGAATAAAGATTGTGTTAATTCCTTGCCTTGTTTATTTTACGCATATTTTGATTTAACTTAGCAATTTCTTTAGTACTTAGATAAGTTAACTTTTTAACGTGGCAAATTATAAGTTTGTTTCGCTTCCTCTTTCATGAATGTGCGGGTATGACCGTCACTTACACTTAGTAGGATGGCTTTACTTATATCTGACCTGCGTGGAAGTTTTCCTCATCTTTTCCTTTGAAATTTTCTAAGTGTTTAGAATAAGTTAACCTTTGAACGTGGTAGATAATAGGTTGAAGTTTTGCCTCCTTGTTCGTGATTGTGCGGGTAAGACCGTCACTTGCACTTAGTAGGATGGCTAAACTTTGCCTACATCTGACATGCGTGGAGGTTTTCCTTAAAACTTTTGAAATTTTTACCGTTTTGTGTTTATGCGGGTTTTGCCGCCTTCCACACGTAACGACTTACTTCTTCCCATATTTATGCGGTGAATACCGGCACATCAGTGTGGGAAGTTCATAAGTATAAGGGTAAGGCTATCAACACATTGTGGAAGGAGAATCATTTCCATTAGAAGTGGCTCTAGGCCTTTTCTTTACAAGTTTGGAATTGATCTACATATAACATTTGTGTAATTGAGCTCCATTCCATGTTTTTGGGATGGGAGTGCCATCGAGCCTTTCGAGCCGGTATGCGCCCTTTCCCAGAACTTCTTTGATAATGTATGGCCCTTCCCAGACTGGGGCCAGTTTTCCTGGGCGTTGTTGGTTCGAAGCCTCGTTGTTACGCAGTATGTAGTCTCCTACATTGAAGTTGCAGAGTTTTACCCGCGTGTTGTAGTACTTTTGCATTTGTCGCTTGTAGTTCTCTTCACGCACTGCGGCTAAGTCTCTGCGTTCCTCGGTTAGCATAAGGTCTAACCGTCTTTCCGCATCATTGTCTTCTGGCTGAATCAAGACCCTTGGTGAGGGTAAACCAATTTCGACCGGGACCATGGCTTCAGTGCCATAAGTGAGACTGAACGGGGTTTCTCCCGTAATGGCCTTTTTCAGCGTTCTGTTTGCCCAAAGGACGTGCGGAAGCTCGTCCACCCAGCCGGATCTGTGTTCCAAGAGTCTTTTCTTTATGCCTTCGACGATGCTCTTATTTGCTCTTTCTACCTCACCATTACCCTGCGGGTGCGCCACTGAGGTAAAAGTGTGGGTGATTTGAAGTTCTTCCAGCCACTTTTGTAGCTTCTTGTCAGCAAAGTTGGTGCCGTTATCGCTCACCAAATTCTGTGGAAGTCCAAAACGACAGATAATAAATTCCCAAATAAATTTTTTGATATGTTTCGCGGTTGTTTGGGCTAAGGGTTTTGCTTCTATCCACTTGGTGAAGTAGTCGATGGCTACCACTAGGAACTGAACATTTCCTGCTGATGTAGGAAATGGGCCTGTCACATCGATGGCCCACTTATGAAATGGCCATGAAGAGGTGACTGGAACAAGTTCATTCTTCGGGCGGTGCGTGTTGGGTGCGTAGAGCTGACAAGACCTGCATTTTCTGATGTATGCCAGCGCATCCGTATGCATCCCCGGCCAAAAGTATCCCGCGTTATTTAGCTTAGCTACAACAGCGCGTGGACCTGCGTGTACTCCACAGATGCCTTCGTGTACTTCCCTTAGGAGGTAGTCAGCATCTTGGTTGTCCACGCATCTTAAGAGTGGGCCAAGAAAGTTACGTCTATAAAGGATGTCATCGATGAGTTGATAATTCAGTGCTTTACAGCGTAGTTTTCTTGCCTGTGTTTTTGACTCTGGTAGTGTACCTGCCGCAAGGTATTTTATTATTGGTGTCATCCACGTTTCTGTGCCGGTTTGGATGACACAAATTTCCTTGTGCGGGACCGAAGGTGCCTCGAGGAGTTCAATGCGGATGTCCTTTCCCAAGTGGGTGAAGGCTAATGATGCAAGCTTGCTTAACGCATCCGCAGATTTGTTTTCACTACGCTTGACGTGTATGACTTTGCAATCGTTAAAATCGCGCATAAGGGTTTTTGCTTGTGCGAGGTACAGGGCCATTGTGTCGTTCACGGCCGTGTACGTCCCGTTGATTTGATTGGCTACTAACATGGAATCCACGTGGGCTTCCAAGTGTTTCACTCCCATCTTACGCGCAATTCTCAGCCCGGCCAAGAATGCTTCATACTCGGCTTCGTTATTCGTACTTGGAAAATCCAGTCGAATAGCGTAAGTGTATTCTTGGCCTGCTGGGTTGGTTAGTTTCAGCCCTGCGCCTGAACCCTCGTTACTGGCTGCTCCATCAGTGTAGAGTCGCCAGACATCATTGATGTCCTGTGCTGGAGAGGGTTGAGCCTCTTCCTGGCACTCTTTTTCCCGCGATGCAGGCACTTCCGCAATAAATTCGGCCAAAACCTGGCCTTTTATGGCTGGTCTTGGCTTATACTTTATCGCGTATTCCCCCAACTCAATTGCCCATTTGGCTAGGCGTCCCGATAACTCGGGTTTGCGTAGAACGTTTGCAAGTTTGAAGTTGGAGAGAATGGTGATTGGGTGACCCTGGAAATATCGTCTTAACCTGCGTGAAGCGTGTATAAGTGCTAAGACTAATTTTTCGAGGGTAGAGTACCGGGTTTCTACGTCTGTTAGGATACGGCTGACATAATAGATTGGCATCTGGGTGCCTTTCCGTTCAACTAGCAGGACCGCCCCGGTTGCTCTATCTGTTGCGGAAAGGTATAAGATTAACCCCTCCCCCGCTTCTGTTGCGGAAAGGTAGCCTAACGACCCATCACACATATTCCTAGTACATGTAAAGCAAGGCAACCACACGACACACTGACATAACCACAATAACAAATATAACATCAACCAAAAGTGGAGAACCATATCCAATATATGCAACAATATTTTCAAACATCGCCTAGAATTGAGGGCATGCTTGGGAGAGCTTTTCTTTTTTGCTTTTTGGAGGGGCAAAATGTCCAAAATGCTCCTCCAAAAGCATCTAAAAGCTTTAAATTGGTGTTTTTAGTTGCTTTTGGAGGGGTATTTTGAACATTTTACCCCTCCAAAAAGCAAAAAGCAAAAAACAAAAAAGAAAAGCTCAACCAAACACCCACTGAAAACAAAATCAGTACAAATGATATTAAAAAAAATGTGATCAAACAAGAATAAACTATCAAGAACATTACCCCCATCCGGCGAAACAAATAAATCCTCGTGAATGTTACTGAATTAAGAAAACTGCAAGGTGATGAAGAGCTTCTCACGATAACGATTCACGGTTGACTTATTTGTATGACACGTTTTTGGGCTTTACCAATAAGCTTGTTAGGCCTGTAAAAAATACCCAATAGATGCAAAAGCCAGTCTATGAAGCAGTCTCGGCCCAATACAAAATGTGATTTTTCACGTGTAAACAAAAGAATATTGTTGGATCAGGATTTTTATGCACTTTTGGGGATTTTGATTACAAAAATACCCTTTTGTATAAACTAAGATACCGGCCCGTCGGATGAAAAATATTTCAAACATCATGTATATGAAGATATCATAAGAATTCTTTACTTTGTTCTCTGTAAAATCACAAGATTTAGAAAAAATATGTATAAATGGTGAACTGAGAAACTGTTTAAATATACAAATTATTGAATTGTTAAAATAATAACCATATTAAAAAAGGGAACATAAAATCAGTTAGGCTAAGGGTAATGGGGCGCTATTCCACCCCAAGTGATCCAATACAAATCCGACACGTAGGCGCTGACGTACCACATGATCAAGCCCAAGAGGTTATAGTGGTCCAGGTGATCCGGAGCTTGATTGAATTTGTTTTTGTTAAACACAAAAATACTAAATTAAAACATTTCATTAAAACATAAATAAAAAGTAAAATAAAAACATAAATTTAAAATGCAACAACCTCTAAAAAATACATAAAAATCGCTTTTTTAATTTTTTTTTCGCAAATTCCTTCCGAATACGATCTTTTTCTTCCTCCATTATCGCTTGGTCAGATGGCGGTAGGTGACTAAAGTCTTTGGCTAAAAAAACTTTTTATAAAATGGGGTTGTTAATTATAGTGCTTGTGGTAGGGTTTGTAACTAAAAAAAAAAAACTCAAGCCCAACGGCTCTTTTTGAGCAAATCATAGTCCAACGGCTAGTTTTAGCCCCGTGGTCCGGCTCGTCCTAGGCCTTCACGCCCCTGATCGTGTGAGGGTGGTAGTGGTGTGCGCGACCATAGCCCGCTGCCACCTAGTTCGTGCCCCTTGGATGGCGCCCCATTACCCTTAGCCTTATAAATAATTAATTGTTGAAAAAATCGGTTTTTAAATCATTTGATAGGTTATGATTATAGAAAACATTAATTAGTGAGGTTATGATTCTAGAAAACATTAATTAGTGAATAATGTGGCAAACAGAAAATATTAATTAGTTAATTATGTGGTAATTCTATAGATGAAAACCAGATGACATGGAAGTCTATGTGGACATGCTAGTTGAAGACTTAAAGACCATGTGGATATGTTGTATTTCTTTAATAGTATAGTAATATGATACCCTAATTTATCACGCTAGTTGTGAATTTGCCATCGCATGGTTTTGAAATTGAAATCTACGCTTATTAGTGTTGTGTACCAAATGTATGATAAATAAGTGATCCTCATACACCACCCCCACATGTCTATATGGCTCGTATGTGGCGGGGCGCATGCCTGCTGTTATTCGGGCATTATCCCTACCTTGGTTGGCTTATAATTTTCTAGACACTTGGGCAGCACTTCGATGTTTTCACGTTTCTCGAGAATCTTGGTCAATCTTCTTGTTACGCGAATCAATGCACGTCGATTGTCGGGCTTCATTGGCACGCACTTCAAGGCGGGCGTTGGGTCATCTCTCGTTAGCACTTACTTCAAGGCAACATTGTCGTGTGTGGCACAAACTACGAGGTAATGTTGGTTTTTGGGCACAGATTACGAGGAGGGTTGTGGCACACTTATCGAGGTAGAGAGAGAGAGTGATTTCTAGTGAGAGAAAGTGAGTATGAAAGTTGTGAGTGTGAAACTAGGGCTGGTTGCCCTTATTTATAGGCTGAGTTCGGGTCGGCATCGCGATACGCGATGGGCCAAAGGAAGGCCATCGCGTATCGCGACTAGACTTGAAGCATCACCATATAGCTTTGCCACGTGTCCCCACGTGGCACAGGCACACGTGGCTGGTTACGCAGTGCCACGTGGGGACACGTGGTGGGGCACATGCCTGCTGTTAGACCACGTCATCGCGATATGCGATGACGTAATGGCATCAGGGTATCGCGTATCGCGGTCCCTTTGTTTTTTCTTGGTTTTTTTGACAGTCTATCGCTATACACGATGGTTGATCTTTCAAACCGTCGCGTATCGCTATGGTTCAATATATACAAGATTTTAATTTTGGTCTTTGAACTTTGAACACATGGTATTTTGATCCTATATTTTTCGTGATGTTACATATTGCTCCTTGACAAACCATAAAACCTATACGGTCGTATATGGCTATACGACCGTATATAATACATTTGCAGAAATATTCCGATTGTTTTGATCACTGTTAATCGCTGCCGGCAAACGACTATGCGAGCCTATATAAGTCGTATAGTGTTATACGACCCGTATAAACTATTATGTATGGACTATTTTAAAGTGTAACATAATATAATCTTAAACAAATGTTCTTAGGGTATAACTACAAATTACTTAGCCAAGCGTGTTATGCAAATATTAATAGTCAATTTATTTTATTCTAATATATTATATCATTCAACTTTTCAATATAAAACATAATTATATATAAGTGAAACAACACATGAAAGGGTCGAAAAAGAGAGCGGCTAAAATTAATAAAAAAACATATGGTGCAAGTCAGACAATATATCTGGATGAGGGCTACGTATGATGTTAAAGTCATAAATCACATATATTAAATATATGGTCATCAAAAAAAAAAAAATTCAAAAAATTGTCTATACGATGGAGAATACATATGATGTTAAAGTCATAAATCACATATATTAAATATATGGTCATAAAAAAAACTATAAAAAAAAATTGTCTATACGGCCCGTATAGGCATATACGAGGCACTACAAACGATGACCGATAAACATCAAACACAAACTGACACGATTCAAGTGCTATACGACCGTATAGCCTTATACGAGCCGTATAGGAATAAATGGTGTGTGAGGATCTCAAGTGGTGTGGAAGGATCCTAAGCCTTAATATATCTTATCATGCCTCTACTAGTTAATTTATCTGTTTATCTAAATGCCTAACAAAAGATCCCATGTGTCATTCTCTGGTTGCTCTTCACTCACTTTTAAGCCATCAGATTGTTTAATTTGTGATTTGAGGCTTCTCATGTGTTTGACCTGAATTCACGGGTATGTGTCTCACCAAACCCGGATAGTCCTCAAATGGGTTATAACTTCTCATTTATTTGTGAAACAATTTCATAATCAAACAATAATTTTCATGGACCATGGGTCTCACAAAACCTGAATAAAACGGATTATAACATCTCAATTGTTTATGAAATAACACCTTAATCATCAAACAATATTTTTCGCGGGTCACGGGTTTCACCAAACCTAGTCAAGTCTCTCCATCATCGGTTATCTTCAAATTACAACGCACCATCGTCAACCTCCCCTTTTATGCATCAACCACCATCGTCACCTACATCAACCGTCCTTTCTTCATAAGACATATATTTGTGTTTATGTTTGTTCATTTAAAAAATTAAGCATGTTCGTGTGTTTTCATGTCCGTTCGTTAAAAAATATAAAAAAATCTACACAACTCAATTGAAATAGCTCAAACGCTATAATGAACATAATAAACTAATATATATATATATATATATATATATATATATACATACATATAGAGGAAAGTTATAATAAGAAGTGTTGTTTTCCTAAATAGTGTAAGAAGTGATATAAACCGTTGGATGAAATATATCAAAGGAGGGTAGGATGGTCCACATGTATTTTATTATTTTTGGAATTAATTTAGAAGTTATTATAATTATTTTCAATCTTTCTCTCTCTCTTTCTCTGCATATCAATATTACGATTTCACCACAATTCTAATCAAATATAGATTACCAACCAAGATATAAAGAAATCAACCAATCCCTGATAACCACTATTCACCCGCCGATAACCCACCACCACGCCGTAATAATACTCAATCGGTCCGATTACCAACCAAGACGTGGGGAAGCAATGACGGTGACGGATCCAATCGGTTTCTGATTGGCAACCCCTACGGCGGACTGACGGCCAGCCGAATGCGTCCTTTTAAATTGAGTTGGGGAAGCATGGCTTGGTGTCGTTGGAGTGTTATTCCGGTCAATTATCCGATGTGTTTTTGTAACTCTATTTTGTTGGATTTTATAGTCGGAAAGAATGGAAAAGAAGTCGCCGAGTAATGTGTTATGAAGAATCAAGGTGTGTTCTAGTGTTAATGTTATTGATTTGGCTTCAATTAAAGAATCCCCAATTTCTAGGGGTTTGTGTGTTGAACGAAGGATGGTGGACGGTGTGTTTGCCCCATCAATACAAAAACGCCGCCGGAAGGTTGTGTGATACAGAAACACACCAACTTCATTACTGTTACAGTTGTGTGTTTTATTATTTGGATACAATTGTGTGTATTACGAAATCAGCTTTATTATGGTTACAGTAGTGTGTTTTATGTGTTTATATTTTTAATGCAATGTGTTATGTTCATGTGTTTTTAACGAAATTGGCTAAACTTATTTGAATATAGTCACAAGATGAGAAAATCTTAAAACATAATTGGAGTAAAGAGAGGATGATTACATAAACTTAGGAGTTTCCAAACATACTTAGTTGACTTCATGTATGTTTTCATAACTACTATGACGGAAATACCCTTTAACACACTCTTCTAAGCCTTTAAAATAAAACACTCCTCCAATTACCCACCTTTCCATCTTAACCATTGATTAACAAGATCCGATCATCCAGATTTCTTTCTACACTTTTTATACGTATTAAATAAAAAAACAAACAGTGTTAGAAAATAAACAAATTATTACAAAATATAAAATATCAATACAATTAAAAACAAAAATCTGACTTAAACATACATATTAATATATAATTTTAAATTTAGGAAATTTGAATGTGATGGATGGTTTGATAAAAATAAAAGTTGGATGATAGTTGGATGATAAAAAGTTTCTTTTTCTTAAGAGATCCTGCCAAACAAAGAAAACTAATAAATTAGCAATAGACAAACGTAGACATCCAACCTAACAGATAAATTCCCGATGTACCCTTCAATATTTCTTCCATTCCCACTTCATGCTCCGTCTTAAAAAGAAAATTTACTCACTTTTCATTATGTTCGTCGTAATTTCTTCGTTATAGTCCCATCATATGCTTTTTCACATGCATATTGACCATACTTTAAATTTCTACGCGTCCGGCAAATAATAACATTGTGTATGGAGGATCAATCTTTCCACATAGATCATAGAATTCATCAGAGGCAATGCCCATCGTTTCTAGCTTCTTTTTCCTCAAACTTTTCACTTTCATTGTATCGGTTCAAGCCATGCTACATCTCGAAACAACTGACCATGAAGCTCTTTTGGCGGTTTACAAGGACTTGGGTCTCTGCACCCGTTCTAACAACATTTGCAACGACGCTGGAGTATTATGTGAGCGGAGGATCTCCAACGAGACCACTGTCCTTCGGGTTACGTGTATAGTCTTCAAACACCGCAGCCTAAATGGCTCCATCTCTCCAGCAATCGGGAAGCTTTCGGAGCTCAAAGAGCTCTCTCTACCTAACAACCACCTCGTCAACCAAATCCCGGTTCAAATCACCGAATGCCGGAAACTTGAAGTTCTCAACCTTCAAAGCAATATGTTTTCGGGTAAAGTCCCGTCCGGGTTGTCTTCCCTTGTGCGCCTCCGGATCCTTGATCTCTCATTCAATGAACTTTCTGGTGATCTTAACTTCTTGAAGTATTTCCCGAACCTTGAAAAACTATCCCTTGATAATAACATGTTCACTGGAAAAGTACCCGCTTCATTGCGGTCGTTCAGAAACCTCTGGTTCTTCAACATCTCCGGCAATAGTTTTCTGGAAGGTTCAATACCGACGACGGGCAGATTAGAATCCTCGTCTATGAAGAACAACAAATTTGTTCAGAACCGCTATATCCTCGCCGAGTCTAATTCAACTTCAAATTACAAAGGTGTTAACTCCGGTAATTCCCAAGCTCCAGCGCCATCTCCAACTAGTGAGCTACATCATAAAGACAAAGTCCCCATGATCCTATCGTGCATTATAGCAGTAACCTTTACTATAGTTATAATTTCACTCCGTATCCATATTCTGTATTTATACTATAAAAAAAAGAAGGCTTTTGGTCCAACAATGTTTAGCAACCTGATAAAAGCCAAAGACCTGGCGTTCTTGAAGAAAGACGACGGAATAGCATCACTTCAAATCATCGGAAGAGGTGGGTGTGGGGTAGTATACAAAACAGAATTACAAGAAAGGAGATCAAAACAATTGCAATAAAGAAGGTACTAGCGACTCCAAAAGAGACTGAAGAGCTCACTAACGAAGAAACAAAGCTTCTCAACAGAAAGATGAGACAAATCAAGTCGGAAATTAAAACGGTTGGTAAAATCAGACACCCGAACTTACTTCCTTTACTAGCCCATGTTTCCCGACCAAACTGTCATTACCTGGTTTATGAGTTCATGAACAATGGAAGTTTACAGGATATTTTACAACAGGTTAAGGATGGTACCCGAGAATTAGATTGGCTGGCCCGACACAAGATCGCACTAGGAGTGGCAACCGGGCTTGAATATCTTCACATGAGCCATACTCCTCGCATAGTTCATAGAGATTTAAAGCCCACCAATATTCTTCTTGATGATGACATGGGAGCCCTTATAACGGATTTCGGGCTTGCAAAATCAATCCCGGATGCTAACACACACATGACGAGTTCCAATGTTTCTGGAACTCTAGGATACATCGCACCTGAGTATCATCAAACACTAAAAGTTACAGACAAATGTGATATTTATAGTTTTGGGGTGTTGTTGGCCACTTTGGTGATGGGGAAGCTTCCATCAGATGAGTTTTTTAGAAGTACATATCAGATGGGCTTGGTGGAATGGATGAGAAATGTGTTGACTGGTGAGGATCCTAAACAATTGACTGACCCGAGTTTGATGGGAAACGGGTATGAGGAACAAATGCTTCTTGTTCTTAAGATTGCTTGTGTTTGTACAAGTGATGATCCGAAAGCGAGGCCTGATGCTAGGAATGTTAGATTAATGCTGGTTCAAATCCACCAATAATATTATGCAAGTTTGTGAATCTAGAATAAGAATGCACAAAAAATATCGTACCTCTAGTTGTTGTCTTGTTGATAGCATTCCAAATCATGTTCTTATGTCAAATGAATGATTTTATTCTTAGTGCATCTTTTTATGTTCAATCCACATGTTTGTACCGGAATCTGTTACAAGTTTTATCTATATCTATATTACATTATAATTGAGACATGCACCTTTTCAACTCTCCCATTCTCTCTCCTTAAAACACCTTTAAATTAAATGCACATTAACGCTCCGGCGAAGACCTAATGCATGTTACCGATCTTACTCCGGTGACCTTCAATTTCACTTCAGTGTAACGTAATAAGATGGTCCAAGCAATCAATTCCATTCTTCAAACATATCAAGATGAATGTGAACCCACCAGCGTCGATTTATAACTCTACCTTCCGTTTCAATCCCTAAACCTTTCAGGTCGCAACCCCTATTTCACGTTCAATTGCTTTCTTCGTCAAACGTCATTATCCAGGTATATAGTTTCGCCTCAAATTCACGTTCTAAATTACCAATTTGTATCAATTGTATACATGATTTCATGGTTCGTAATTTCATAAATTAATCATAATGTATTTTTTAGAGCGACTTAATTTGGATTAGAGGTGGTGAATTTCTAATTTGGTAACTAAATACATTCATTTGCTATGATTATGATGCGTTGAAGGTGAAATTGGAACTAATTGATGAGATTAGAGTTAGGTTAACTGTTAATTTGCAATTAATGGTGATACACTATTTATTTGGTTACTGAATGCTTGAAAGATTATTGATAAAATACAAAAGAAACAATAGGATCAACTGCAAGAAAATGCAAATTGCAACACACTATATAACACAATGCCCTTTAAACAAACTTTATCCTGATTTGTACAAATGTTCCCTCAAGTCAGTTTTACATCGAAAATAATGACAATTGTTTCAAATATTAGTGATCAATGGCATCTTCTTCATGAAACTAACACTCATTTCACAGACACATTGACCATCGAATAACACAGGCTTACCATCCTCAAGAAGAGCAACAACCCGACTTTTGGTTGATTGGTTGACCTTGGAATTTGACAGTTCATATCTATATGATAAACGGTCCAAACAAATGGCTCAATGCTTGAACGGCGAATGGCTCAAGGTAAGCAACATTGATTGTTTGATTGTTTATTGTGGTTGTTAACTTGTTATATAATCATGTTTTATTATCAAGTTGACTTAGTTTCTTCTGTTGCAGCAATTTTTTGGTCTAATATGGTTTATTCTATGTCTCTTAGGTGAGAACAATCCAAGTTTATGAAATGGAGCATAAAAAACTTAAAAATGTATACATTTGCTTATTTTTTTTATTAGAAAATGTATGCTAAAATTATAAAGTGAGGTACTATATACGGATAAAGCTCGTATTAGATTCAGAACAAGATTGGGGAAAATCGGATTAATCTAAAGATGGTATCGGTACTAAGTCTAAGAAGCCATTGAAAGAGAAGGCATCAGAGGCTAAAAGTCTTGATATCTTCTGAATATTAAATATTTGCTCTTTTAAATTGTGATAATTAATTATATCATAATTTCTATATATTATTCTTCAGATTTCTACAGTTGCTGGTGAACTACGTTTTGTGGATGCATTGAGACTTTTAACCGATCTTGAAGATGCTTTCAAAGGGTTAGTCATTTCACATTAACAATATATGTTTGATCATAATGTTGATAATTATATATGTTGTAGGTTTGTGGAGTATGTGAACACTACAGTAACCGTCATGCACCATATCCACTACGCCAAGCAACGAAAATCAAGGTCGAGTTTGACATGGCCACATTTTCTGCATTCTTGGTTGTCATGTTTGATATTATATGGTTCGTGTTAAAGCCGATATGGCCCAAGGCGAAGATTAGCTAAGTTTATATTTGGGTAACCAATTAATAATTTTAGTTTCAGACTATACTTATTATTTTAGCAAATTTTTTGTTTAGATGTTATATAAAGGCCTCTGTTCATAAATAAATTATATATATGTTCTTTTATGAACACATATAATCGCCTATTGAATCTTGATATAGCATCTTGGTTAACGGGTAAGTCCATGTATATGAAGATTCTTTTAGGAAAACAATAATGACTTTCCAACATCATCGGGCAGAGGATGTGGTTTGTTTGTCAAATGCATCTAACAATATTGATGAACATCTAGATTTGTTAGGTCCATATCCTTGCATTACTATTATCATATTATGCCTTTTAAAGTTTACATAAACTTTACATATACAAATACTACGTCAAAGGTTTTGTAGTTTGTTAAATATTTGTATATTTTTTTATTGTCTTGTTCCTTAACCAAAACACACGTTGATTCCCCCAAATCTAGCCAAAGGCATAGCAAATGGGGATTTTAATCATTTTACCAAATTGTCAATCCAGATATTTTTAGTGTTTGATTTTTATATTTTTTATGTTTTCTACCAACGTGAGTATTTTGTTTATCTTTGTTTGACAAACAGGGAGGGTGTGTTAAAGATCGATCGGTTAATAGATGAAACATACAATCTTAAAAGCTTCAAATCCGAGGTTAAGACAAAAAATTGGACTTGCGCGCTTGCATTGAAAAAACTTAAGACCAACTACTTCTGTATCCTAAAATATAATTATTTTGTTTAAATTATTACACTTAACGTTAGATAGCATAAAGTATTTATGTTGTTATCCTTAAAGCTTAAGAGTTTTGCATCTCTAGAAGCAAAGAAAAAAAATTAAAAGCGCCTCGAGTTTCACCAAAGTCCCACAAATCCGATCTACAAAGTTTCTCAAATTGACTCGAGTGAAGAAAATGTACAGCACGACAATCATACTATATACGCGTGAAATCAAAACAAGAGTGAGAAAGAAGTCCGCTAAGTCATGGCCGAAGTATAAGAGGGACCGAGGTTGACTCTTGCCACTGCCGTTTACTCGTTGAGTAGGCCAAATTTCGCGAATTTGTTCGAAAAATTTTCTAGGTATTAGTATTATTAATATAACTATTTTAAATGTTGTTATTATTATTATTGTTATTTGATTGAGTATGTAACGCTTATGACACAGCTATTAACTCAAAGATTTTAATTTAAATAAAACAATAAAATAAATAAACAAATAAGGAAACTAACATATTACTCTACATTATATCGCAATATGATTGAAAAGTTAACATAAATGAATACCGTTTTGCAAATTATCTTATGTTGACCTTAAACACTTCACACTTTCTTTGTCTAATTTGTCTTTGTTTTACTCAACCTCCACTAAGATCTCTTGCATTGACCTATAGCGAACTACGATACAGTCATGAACCGTACCAGTGTCATCGAATTTCTGTAGCATCTCCACCCCAAACCAGAGCATACCGACTAATACGTGTTGTGTCCTCGCCGCAACGCGGGGGCACACCTACTAATATCATATATATGCATCTTTTGTTTTTTAAGTAAATAAATATATAAGCTTCAGTTTTACTTTTTATTATTTATTTATTATATCATTTTAATCTGTTACATGGTGTTTTTCAATCAAATTGAATGATCATGGTCTTTGTCACAAGTGGCGAAGCTTAGACTAAGACACCAGGGTGGGGGACTTAAAATGCATATAAAATTTCACAAACGATGGGAGCCATGCTCAACTTTCGGCCGAAATTGGCTAAATTTACACTACGTATAAATAATTTCGGACGAAAACAGCTAAATTTATACTACAACGCAAAAAACAGGGGGCGGGGCCACCCCCGGCCCTAACTAACCTCCGCACCTGTTTGTCACTCTTGTGCATAATTAGTCACAAGTCTCATAATGCCCTATGAGTTCTTGTACGATAAAACCTAAGTCGTTGGATCCATCACCAGATCACCGAGGCAAGTTTATATTTAAGTTAACACGGATTAGAGTAAGTCGCTGCTAATAGTGGGCATCATCGGTAAAGACGTTGCCGCTATTGATCAAATTCTTATAGTGTTGGTTAACTTATTTAAACAGGCTCTATCTGCTTGACATCACATAATTATATCCAGACACTACATGATTTCCATACTAGTCGTATAGCACTATACAACTCGTATATATAGCCCTGCACAACCCGTATAAATGCTAGATATTGTCTCGTGGTGTTGACCAGCTCCATATGACTCGTATTGATATTAATGGTTACTGACAAGGAACCATCTTTTAAAGAATCATTACAAGGTGAATACATTTAATTTTTAAAAATCTTGAAAATGACTTTCATCTCTTTAAAACGAGTCCAACATGAGGATACTCATTGGTAAATGAGATGCACATTGAAACAAGTTTACATCATCGTCGTCATCATCATCATCATCATCATCGTATTCAGTATATCCCACCAATAGCAAAGCTATGGTAGGGTTTGAGAAGGGTAAGATGCAGACAACCTTACCTCTACCCCATAAGGATAAAGATGCTTCTTCCGATGAGACCTCCGACTCGATAGTTTTGCATCAAGCCTTGGACATAAGGCACATAACACTCAACCATCAGGACACCGACCAATTGGTGCATGTACCCTTGTCTTTCGGCTATCAACGCCACCGCATAAGGCCTGATTAACCTTCCGCCACTTTTAACGTTATTTTCACCGGATTTGTAAAATAACGTCAAAATTAATGCAATTTCACTTTTGACCACCCGAGGGTTCACACATATATACATTATAAGCGCGCACACAATTATAATACAAAGTTTTCTCTATATTTGGAGTGACAGAGGGTTTAGAGATGTTTTTAGAATGTTGTGGATGAAAGGGGACATGCACGGGAGTCCTATTTTTAGCATAAATCAAAAGGCTAAACCTGAATGAGGTTGTTCCATGTTAACAACATGATGTTAAGAATAGCTATGCCGACTTAACCTTTAGGCGAACCGTCACAAAACTATAGGTAGGATTATATGGTCCGTCTAATCTTTATGCCGCCATACTTATGTAGCCCTAATACAGGCGATCTAATCCAACTTCTGGATATTATCATTTTAGTCCTTCAATTCAACTCTGACTTAATTACACTTAAGTTCATTGACTTTTTTAAAATGTTCAAACTAGGCACAGAATTTGATTGGGGCATTACAGACGCCTACTATTGTGTTGTGGCTGTGCATGGTTGGTCTTAGGCTCAAACCAAACCCAAAAAATAGTTATGTTTTTGGGATTTTTACCGGGTTATGATTCCTCTTTTCCCTCCAGATGAATCATGCCCCATTTGCAAAAAAACTTGTTTGGATAGATTTGGTGAGCATGCCCTCCACTGTAAGGAATTGCAGGGATTCAAGTATCGTCATGACTAGGTTAGAGATGTCATAGGGGATGTGCTTAGGCGTGCCGAGATCTCAGCCAAGAAAGAGGCACCTGTTAACTTTTTGACTGATCTGCGAGAGGGAAGATCTACCCTGCGTCCTGCGGACGTTCTTGTGTTTGGCTGGGCAGGGGGTAAGCATGCATGTGTTGACCTCACTGGGGTGTCCCCGTTGGTGGGGCTGAGAGACAGTGGCTTTGTACCGGGACTGGCGGTTTTGAGAGCGGAATCTAGGAAGATTGTTAAGCATGAGGCAGTGTGTTTGGAGAATCAGCACGTGTTCATTCCATTTTCCTTCGTCACATTTGGATCCCTAGCTCCCGAGGTGGTTCGCTTCTTGGAGCGGGTGCAGAAGGTGGTACACAGTGACTCGTAGAGCCCGAGGAACCAAGGATTTATATTTAGTAGAATAGGCTTTGCGATTCAAAAGGGGATAGCGGCGCAACTTGTTACTCGCTTATCCATTATTCAGATGTAGCTCGGTTTGTGTTATATTTAATATAATCAAATAGAACTTGTAACAAAAAATATATAAGTGATGATCATGCAAAAACCCATTATTTTTTTTAAATTTATTGGTTGTTATTATATATTATAATTTCCAAAGTCTATACAAGACTCAGAATTACTGTTCCTTTTAAATTACTAACTTTAAGGCTGTATGTACAACACTTAAGTGCAGGTCTTTTCTCTTTTATGTATCTATTTTCAAGCAGTATGTGCAACACTTGACTCCAGGATGTGCAAAAAATTGAAAATTGTACACAATGTTATTTCCACTGTACATCTCCACCGTCAGATGCATCCACTGATGCTCCTCCAACACATTTTGATGACTCTTCATCCCATATCGATATTTTAGACACGTGATGTTGGAATCTTGCATCTGGCGTACAACCACACTCCCTCTCTCAGGGGCTGTTTGGTTGGATCTTAATGAGCCTCTTAATGTTTCAGATCTGATTCAATCAGATTAAGAGTGTTTGTTTGATAAAAAATTTTAATCTTAATGGCTGAATGGGCCTTTCAGCTCCAAAACAACGCTGAATGAACTCTGAATGGGAAAAAGGACCTAATTACGCACTCCTGTAGTTCATTCCTTCTTCTATTCTTCTGGCAACCACCATCATCGCTAGTTGAAGCTCGTCTGCCAGATTACAAGCACATCCAAGTATGATTCATGTCTCCTACTCGATTTATGCTCTTCTATTTCTCTACCCTAGTCGATTTCTGTTTTCCAACCTCTAGGGTTCGGATATGGCTCGATTGGCTTGGTTGAGAAGCTAGGGTTTTTTTCAGTTATGTTAAATCTTATCAAGATTCATCAAATTACAATATTTGTTAGGTTAATTACGTCCCTAACTGACTAGTTTATTCAATTGGTGAGTGTTATTACCCTCTTTCTTTTTTCAATTGTTATACCTCTCTTTAATATTGGGGATTAAGGTTTGGTTGTGCAAATTAATTGTTTGGTTGTATTTGTGATTGGTATGCTGCTTGAATTGACAAATTGATTGATGGTTTAGGGTTTAAGTTTGATTTCTTATGTTGTGTAATAATTTGTTTGTGTTGTATTGCTTCTTTAATTACTTTATTATTATGCTTCATCTGTTTGGTATGCCATTCAATGCATGTTTATTTAGTTTAATTAAACATATATTGATTATTTGGAATGAATTAGAGTGATAAAATGATTGAATTAAATACTTGAAACTTGTCCGTCCACAAGATGTTTGATGAAATGAGTCAATGAGAAAAATTGTAGAAAATGATTAATTTGATGCTAGTTGTTTAATAGTCGTATTAAAGATATGGCTTAATTGTAGAATCCATGTAGAATTGATATTGATATGGTTTTAGACCTATGTATACTAAAATGTTGATTTGAGTCGCTAGTAGATTGAAGAATTGAAGTTAACAAGCCGGTGAAACAAATCATGTTCAACTCATCCCACAAGCCAAGGTGAGTATCTCGTATACTCTAGATTAGCAAATGTATAATACACTTTATACATATACTAAACGGGTATTTGATAGAATGATAAGTTCTTATTTCGTAGTTCACATTACTAAGATAATAGGTCACTATTATTGATATTGGCATATCAAAGTATGTTAGACGAGGATTTTGACCCGGTTGTAGGAATATAATAATAGTAGTATGTTTAAATAGGAATCGGCCCGTTAGTTGATAACAATAATACAAGCAAAATGATTATAATTAGTATGACTCGTTTGCAAGTTTTGTGGTTATAGATTTTGCACATAGTTGAATCACAAAGTGGAAATGACATGTGATGAACTTGCGTTACTACCAAGTAGATGAAACGAAAGTATTATATAAAATGGTCAAAATAGCATGACAAATTGCAAGGTAATTATTCTATAAAGTTGAGCGTTAGTAATAATTATCAACGAATAATATGAGTGTAGATATCTTGGTTAATGAGGTTAAGGACCCTATTGTGTGAACCTAGTGGCATATTTTTCTTTTATTTCTTTCTATTAGTACTCTATCTCATATATATATATATATATATATATATATATATATATATATATATATATTCGAGTTGAGGTTTGTACAGAAGTTAAGTATATGATTATATATACTTGTTGAACTAATCAATGGTGTTGTGTTGCAACTAGGTACAACTCAAGGACTAGGTGTTGGATAATGATCAAGTGCTCGGGAGGAGTTAAGAACACACATCATCATGTTGAAATTTTACTATCACTTTTTTAAAGGTGTAAAGGTGTATAAACTTGTTTTATTATATGTTGTCTTTTATTTCAAAAAGTATAGAATGTTGATAAATAAATAAATTGGGATGAAATATTTTTTGTGTTCGTTATGATGAAAGTTTGTTTTAAGATGTATTTTGGTTAGTATAATGAAAGTTTGGCTATTCAGTAGAGTTATGTAGGGCTTTAACTAAAAAGATATATTTCATTTAACACGAAATAGTTCAGAGGGGTAAAACGGTCATTTTGCACGGTCATTCAGAGGTCCAACCAAACAACTCTTACTGGTTCAGCACTTACTGGTTCGGAGACTCTTAATCATTCAGACATCTTATTGTTCAGCACTTAATGGTTCAGTACTTACCAAACAGCCCCTCATTGTTCTCCGCCATTCAAGGTATCAACTTCGTCAGACATCAGCTGCCAACGTCTTCAACCCCACCATTGTGACCGTCGGCTTCAACCATATGCCCACCTACTGTTGCCGGGTTCTATTTGAAAACCCTAGGCGGCGGTGGTGTGATGGCGTCGATGATTTGTAACGCCTGGGTCCGGTAGTGTGGTTGTGGCGTGGTGCTTTGTTATGGTGACGGTGCAATTTCTGATCTTTGTTGTTTATGGTGGTGCGGCAGTGTGGGGAGAGTTCGGTCTCTATCAAAATATTCTAGGTTTCGTAATCCAGAATGCAACTTGAATATTGACAAATGTTTCCGGACTTCCGGCGGATTAATGCGGTTGAGTTTTCGTTTGATGATCACGATTAAGGTATTTGTAAATTTTGTGTTCAATTCGTGTGAACTTTAAGGGAATTTTGCGAAATTGACGGATTGGAAGCTCGATATTTGTTGCATTGTTGGGGATTTGTTTCGATCATCATTATTAGTCAATTTTGTGATCCAATTTGGCAAGCAGCTGAGTTGCTGTTGTTGGGTTTTGCCGTTGGTTGTTCAAGCATCAGTTCATTTGTGCCGGTGCCATTTACGGGTACGGACCTCGATTTCTGCTCTTACCGGTTCCGTATCCGAAACGTATGTGACAATCGTTTGATGTTGCCAGTGGGTTGACAGGTGTATATGCTTCTTTTTCGTGTTGATACTGCGGTGACAGTCGTATTGTGTGTGCTTTATCTGTTCATACTGCATGCGCCGCTGATGCTACTGTTCGCCTTAATGATAGCAGTGATTTTGATGTTGGTTGTTTTGGTTGTGGGTACATTTGTGTCGGTTCCATTTTATGTCTTCTTCGTTTGTCGCATGAATCATATGTTCGGCCTATGATGACGGTCCGTTATTTGGAATGGTAACATAGTTGCAACCATAACGGAAACCTGAGCCACAAATGTTTATGGACATCTTTGGCCGTTTATCTGCTTAATTTTCTTGCGTTTCGTTTGGTGTACACTTTCGTTTATGTTCATTTTTGGTACACTTTTTTATGGACATCGGTGCTCCAACTTTTTCCGACGACTATGTGTTCCATCTGCTTCGATCGTTCATGGATCACCGCCTATCGTTTCTTTCTGGGTTCGAATTTAGAACCCTAGGTGTCCGAAGCATGGTGGTAACAGTTGTCTGTTGAGTAGAGATTAATTTCTGAGCATGTCAACTCCAGTCGTGTATTATTCGTTTATGAACATGGCATTGTTCTTTATGGTCTATTCCTCTGAACACTGTTATGTAAAACTAAACCGATCGTATCTTCATTTCGATTGGGAGATGATCAAGAAAGGTATGCTATATATCTTGGTTCACCAAATGGGTTAAATCATTCATTTGTTTCTTATTTCGTGTTCATAACATTATTTGATCTACCTTTGTGTGTTAACTTGCATATATTACAATTATTGCTTATACACATGTTAACTCACATATAATATTATCATTTCTTATAGTACTTCTAGGAGCATTTGTTAATTGTCTGTGAACAAAGGATAAACTCAATACTTCAAATGTGAGTTATTTATAATCAAATTGTGAATCTCTGTTCAGATGGCGGCTTTCAAAAAATCAAGCTGCTTTGCAATTTTACATTCGAGGTGGAGACGGCGGTTGAACCTGTGTGTGAACAAGAGGTTAGTCTCATTTATTTACTTATTGTATATATATTATATGTAACAATGTATAAACGTGTGATTTGTTTGAAACATGTGGATCTGATATTGGTGTATCATCAGGTGGGTTATTGCTACCTTTTGCATGATAGAAAGATTTGTGCCAAAATGGTTGCTCAGGTAACGAGTCATTGAATATATTGTTAATAACCCCATCTGCATGTTAGAGATGATAGAAATTTTGAGTTCAACTAATGGTCCGACTCAGTCATCTTAGTGATAAAACCGAAGATGAATTGACCATTAATCAATTTACTATTTGTGTTTTAACTTTTAAGCATTGTGTTTTTTATGTTAAGAATATTTTTTTTATAGATATTGATACTAAATGAACTTTTTTTAATGTGTTTGCACCACGGCATCATCCGGATGTCAATCAAGTGATGTTCCTGTTCCCGCCGCCTTTACGGTGCCCGCCGCAACGCGGCGGGTCTAATTACTAGTTTAAGTTTAAATTATAAAGATTAGGAAATGCGAATATGATGATGATTTATTAAAAAAGAAAAAAAAGAGAAAGAAATCAACCAAAAAATTTATTTTATCCCTTTTATTATACGATGGCTATAGACATTGACCCCAATGACATTACTAAAAGAGACTTTCGAACAACCACGACCCACAAGATACTTTTTTAAGCACCAATACCCACATAGTAGTACTGTACGTAACATCAAACTTTTCTACCATTCTGTATGCCCATCTTAATTCTTAACAACACTGTTTAAAGAGAAGATTAGTCAATTATGTTTTTCGTAATTTCTTTCCTAAAGTCCCATCATCAGTTTGTTTTTCCACAAGTCAGACAAATAATAATATTACAGTATTAGTGAAGGATCAATCTTTCCACGTCAATCATCACAGGCCATGGAGAAAGTCGCTCGCTTCTTTTTCCTCCTCTATTACCAATTCTGAATATTATTCAACGCAAAAAGAAAGGTTTGGGTATATCCATCTTTAGCAACACAATAAAAGCTAAAGACTTGGCGTTCTTGATGAAAGACGACGGAGTAGCATCGCTTCAAATCATCGGAAAAGGTGCTTGTGGAGTAGTATACAAAACCGAATTACAAGAAAGCAGTCAATTCAAAACAATTGTGATTAAGAAGGTAACAGACACTCCAAAAGATGTTGCAAAGCTCACTGACTCATGTACATCATTTTTCGATCAGAAAATTCATCAAATGAGAACGGAAATTATGACCGTCGGCAGGATCAGACACTGTAATTTAGTTCCCTTACTAGCTTATGTTCCTCGACCATCTTGTCATTACCTGGTTTTTAAATTCATGAAAAATGGCAGTTTACAGGATATATTACAACAAGTTAAAGATGGTAGTCGAGAATTAGATTGGCTAGCTAGACACAGGATCGCACTAGGAGTAGCCACGGGGCTCGAGTATCTTCACATGTACCATATTCCTTGTATAGTTCATAGAGATTTAAAGCCCGCCAATGTTCTTCTTGATGATGACATGGAAGCCCATATAGCCGATTTTGGGGCTGCAGTATGGTTGCCGGATTTTGACACGCATATTAAGACTTCCGATGTTGTTCGAACACTAGGATACGTCGCGCCTGAGTATTTTGAAACGAAGGACGTAAACGAAAAGTGTGATGTTTATAGTTTTGGGGTGTTGTTAGCGGTTTTAGTGATGGGGAAGCTTCCATCTGATGAGTTTTTCAGATATACTTATGAGATGGGTTTGGTGGCATGGATGAGAAATTGTAAGGATCCGAAACAAGTGATTGATCCGAAATTGATGAGAAACGGGTATGAAGAACAAATGCTTCTTGTTCTTAAGATTGCTTATTTTTGTACACATGATAATCCTAAAGCGAGGCCTAGTAGTAGAGATGCTAGAATAATGTTGACTCAGATCCATCACTAATATGCAAGTTTGTGAATTTAGAGCAAGGATGCGAGAGAATGAATGAATGATGAAACACTAGTACCTCCAGCTGTTAATAGCTCTCCATGTCAAGTTTCGTGTCACATGTTATTTTATTATCGTCTCTCTTTTTTTCTGCTATCCAAATCATGTTTGTGTGGGATTGTGGGAATATATAACATGTTTTATATCATATAAATATTTTGTTCTTTAATAACTCACCAAAGAATTCCATTTTACTATTTATCTATTTATCCATTATTAATACGGCATTTGCAATCAATTTGGATGACAAGTGTGTTATACATTTGTGTACAAGAGGGGTCTTTGGATCGGAAATAAGTCTTAACCACCAACCATATGCTCAGGGCTTTAAGACTTTTAATAATTTCGGGACCCTCTTGATATCGAAATTTTCGGGCCGGTCAGGGAAAATATAATTAAGAAAACCACATATACTTCTAATTTCCCTCCCTTTTCAAGTCTTTTGATCTGCTTGCGGTGCACTCATATAATGTATATATATGTGTGAACCCTCGGGTGGGCAAAAGTGAAAAAATCGCACTAATTTTGACGTTATTTTACTAATATCGTGAAAATAGCGTTAAAAATGGCGGAAGGTTAATCAGGCATCATGTGGTGGCGTTGATAGCCGAAAGACAAGGGTACATATAATGGAATTGGTACCAGGTTTTAAACATAAACACAAAACCCAGACAGGTTAATTTGGCTAAGCACCCAAACACGTATGTTATTATTGAGAAACTTCACAAAACTCAATTACCTAATTACAATCTCTAACCCCAAAGCACGGGTATTTATAATCTAACCTATCACAATTAGACTACAACTAGGATTGCTAAATAATAGGACATAATAATTATACTAATAATTAAATCTAAGCACATTTAATGATCTATAATTATCCACTCCTTAAATCTTGTTACTTAACCTTGCACACCAAGTAACGTCTTAAACCGAAATTCCCAACAATCACCCCCGGAATTTCGAACTCGAAACCTACAAGTCTTCAACTCCAAGTAATTCCCGCATCTCCTTGAATTTGATTCTCCCAAGAGCCTTAGTCAAGATATCGGCAGAATGCTTAACACCACTAACTTGCTCGACACTTACCTCTTCGCGATCAACACATTCTCGAATGTAGTGAAACCGAGATTTAATGTGTTTGGTCATTCCATGGAAAACCAGATTCTTCACGAGTGCTATTGCTGATGTATTATCGATACGTAACACCACTGCTTGAATTTCCTTGTCGAATAACTCACTTATCAAGTCTCTTAGCCAAACCGCCTGACACGCAGCTGCGCTTGCCGCCATGTACTCTGCTTCACACGATGAGAGTGCAACCGTACTTTGCTTCTGAGAACACTAAGTAATTGGTGAAGACCCAAGACAAAATACGTGCCCCGTAGTGCTTCTGCCATAATCTTGGTCAATGTTATGGCTACTATCACTATAACCAACTAACACGTTTTTCCCACGAGTGTAAGAAATACCAAAACCGAGAGTACCTTGAATATAACGAAGAATTTGCTTTATAAGAGTTGCATGAGATTGCTTCGGCCTTTGCATGTACCGGCCTACGACTCCGACCGAATACACCAAGTCGGGACGAGTTTGTAAAAGGTACCGGAGACACCCGACAATCTTTCGATATCTCGTAGCATCAAAATCTTCTTCGTCTTCAAATCTAGAAACTTTTATACTCTGATCAAATCTCGCTTTTAATATGCTCCGAGTTGTATCCAATATTGTGCGGTTCCGCCTCTCCACAACACCGTTTTGTTGTGATGTATATGGAGCGGTTAAATGCCGAATAAACCCCTCGTTTTTAGAGAACCGATTGAATTCACGAGAAGTAAATTCTCCCCCTCGATCGGTTCAAAACGTCTTAATTTTCTCCCTATTTTTTGCTTCCACAATGACTTTAAATCGCTTGAAGGTGTCGAAAGCTTCACTTTTTTCATTCAAAAGAAAAGTCCACATGAAACGAGAAAAATCATCTATCAAGACGAACACCTACCTATTTCCGACTATGGTACTAGGAGTAATGGGCCCGCATAAATATCCATGGATTAGTTCCAACGCTCGGGTTGCTCTAAAAGTCTCCTGACTTCGGAAACGGCTTCCTCGTTTGCTTCCCGACTAAGAACGAGTCACAAATTTGATTTTCCTGATCAACTTTGGCATTCCAATGACCATAATATTTTTCACCATTTGCTTCATAGACTCGAAATTTAGGTATCCTAGTCTCGCGTGCCAAAGCCAATTCTCGTTATCAATCCGGGCTTGTAAACACACGGGTTTCCCCGTCTTTAATTTTATCGTATAAAGACGATTCTTGGATCGAGTAACCTGCATCAACAATTTTCCTTGATCATCATACATCAACAAGTAATCATCTTTCATACGAATATCACAACCACTTTCCATTGCTTTCCCAAGACTAATAATATTACTTTGTAAACTAGGAATACAATAAATGTCGGTCAATAATTGTTGCTCCCCCGTTTTACCGACTAGCAATATCGACCCTTTCCCGCAAATATCCACATAAGACCCATCTCCAAATTTAACTTTGCCACCAACACGCTTATTTAATTCAGAGAAAAAAGATAAATTACCCGTCATATGGTTGCTCGCACCGTTATCCAAATACCACAAGTCTTGTTCGTTCGAACCACTCTTGTAATCTTTTGGTATAACCTTCTGTTCATTCAAGTACACTTTTTCTTAAACACACTGCACCATATAGAGTGACAGGTCTTTTTCTTTTACTTCGGCCAAATGTGCTTGCCTCTCTTTCCTTCGTAACGGACACCTCGAAACGAAGTGACCAAATTCATCACAACGAAAGCATTGAACTTCCGAGTAATCCTTTTTACCCTTTTGTTTATCCCCTTCGTTAGACCCACCTTGTGAACCACGGTTCTGACTCCCACGTCCACCACCACATCCACCATCACGTCCTCGATTCGAACCTTTCCCGCGCCCCCTACTCGATTCGCGTGAAAACTGATTCGAACTAGAAGAGGATTCAGAATTATTAAATAAAAGTTTACCTTCTTCAGAACGCAACACGTGTCCTTTGATACGCTCCTCATAAGTTTTTAACCTCCCGACAACATCCTCAAAACCGACTGTTTTAAGGTCTAACACTTGCTCGAGGGATGCTACAATTTGGATAAACCGGCTCGGCAGGTTTGTGAAGAATTTCTGGACTAGCTTCCTTTCTTCATACAGTTGTCCAAGTGTGGCTGCTCTAGAAGAGATCGCGGTTATTCTCGAGGCATACTCGTCAATGGTTTCGGTTTCTTTCATCATCAAACCGTCAAATTCACGTATTAGCGTATGAAGTCTAGCATCCTTCACACGTTCCGCGCCCATATTTCTTGACTTTATGGCATCCCACATCTCTTTTGCCAATTTAAAATTACCGATTTGAAGTATCTGTTTCTCGGGAATCGACTGAAACAGAAGTGCCTTCGCGATGTTATTTTGCTTCGCGTCATTAAAGCCTGGGTCAATCACATCCCAAACTCCGTGAATCCCAAAAATAACCTCCATATGCATACTCCAAATTGTGTAGTTTGTTTTCGTCAAACACGGACACTGAAACAACCCGGAGATCGTCTCCTTTTTCGCTTGGTTCGCGTCACCCATCTTGGTTCTACAAGTATAAGTTTTTGAAAAATCCTTTAGTGTAACTGGTTCAATTTTTCCAGCCTACACAACAAAACCCGGTTCCGAATCTAATCCGAACACACCTTTTGGTTTAGAGCTAAACACTTTATTCACAATTTTGTTATTGAGCCTCACTGATCTCGGACTCAATTATTAAAGGATCGGTGAATTCAATTCAATTCACTATTATAATATTAAATGCGAACCTTCGTGAGATTCTGGCCACCAAAATATGAGAACCCTTTTTTATTTTTTGCTTTTGCAGGCTTTCTTGTTTGGTGTTCCCCAGACTACCTCAACAAACAATTAATAATTTAACTTCCTTAAATTGATTATAGAGAAATCTCAAAACAGGGTTCACACAATAGCTGCTGGCCAGAAACTTTGTTCTTCACAGCCGCTATTAGAACCTGTTCCTTCTTTAGAACCTTCAATCGGCTGGTAAGCTGCTGCCCGATCCCTCACGTCGCAGGTGAACGGAGCGCCGATGAAGATTGCATTAATCAATTCTCGTGAACGCTGCTGGTGTCTCGAACGCCGCCCGGTGGGAGTTCCCTCACGTCACAGGTACTCCGACCTTTAATTGCACAGGTCCGATCTTCACGTCGGTTACCAGGTCGTCGATTAACAACGCTCTGATACCAATTAATGGAATTGGTACCAGGTTTTAAACAGAAACACAAAACCCGGAAACGTTAATTTGGCTAAGCACCTAGACACGTATGTTATTATTGAGAAACTTCACAAAACTCAATTACCCAATTACAATCTCTAACCCCAAAGCACGGGTATTTATAATCTAACATATCACAATTAGACTACAACTAGGATTACTAAATAATAGGACATAATAATTATACTAATAATTAAATCTAAGCACATTTAATTATCTATAATTATCCACTCCTTAAATTTTGTTACTTAACCTTGCACGCCAAGTAACGCCTTAAACCGAAATTCCCAACAACATATACCAATCGGTGGTGTCCTGATGGTTGAGTGTTATGTGCCTTATGTTCAAGACTTGATGCAAAACTACTATATATCGAGTTGGGTAGGGATGGCAAAAAAACCCAAACCCGATGGGGAAAACCGAAACCCGCCCCGAACGGGGCGGGTTCGGGGACACTTAATCGGGGACGGGTCCGGGTTCGGGTTTTCCCCGTTTAAGTTAATCGGGTTCGGGGCGGGTATGGTATAGCCTGTACCCGCCCCGTATACCCGCCCCGTATACCCGTTTAAAACCCGTTTAATTAAATATAATTTTTATATTTATATATAATATATTATTTATTAAATATAATTTTTATATTCGGGTATGACTTATTATTTACATTAATTTAACTTTATTCATTAATTGTATTAACTTTATTTATATATTAGGTGTCACAACGGAGCTTGATTTGTATCTACAAGAGAAAGTTTGGATAAAAGAAACTGAGATTGACCTTTTAGCTTGGTGGAAAACAAATGGTGTCAAGTACCCAAGGTTGCAAAAGATTGCTCGAGATATATTGGCGATTCCAATATCTACCGTTGCTTCCGAGTCCGCTTTTAGTACAAGTGGTAGATTGGTAAGTCCACATCGTAGCCGTCTTCATCCAAAAACATTGGAAGCGTTAATGTGCGCCCAAAGTTGGTTGTTGAATGAAATCAAAGGTAAACAAACATTTTATTTTTTATTTTTAACTTAGCTACTATATAAACTTTTGACTTTTGTGATATGAATATAGCAACTTGTTCAGAAGAATCCGAGGCATATTGCCAAACTATTGAATATGATTGTGACGATGGTATTGAGGTAATACATATATATATGGTTTATCGTTTACATTTTAATATGGTTTAACATTGATTCTTATATAGTTTCCAATTAATATGTTAATGTTTGATTATCATAGCAATCCGGCGTGACAAGTGTTTGAATGGTTGAATGGGTGCGGTATGGACGTGTAAGAAGGAAGTTAATTTCCGTTGTGATGGGAGAAATAAACATTTTTATGTATTAATAATGTCTTTTGTATGTGTAATGTGTTTGGATATTGAACTTTTTGTGTATTAATATTGTATTGTAATTTTGTATCATTTTCTTACAATCGGGTTTTAAACGGTGAACCCGACGGTTAAATGGGGATCCCCACGGGGAATTTAGCCCGTTTAAAAACCATTTATGCTAGACGGGTTCCCCGAATACCCGCGGTTTTCCCCGAATCCCCGATGGGGATTCCCCGTTTAGTCCCCGCGGGTTTTTAGACGGTTTTGGTAATGTGTTTTATAAACCGGGGCGGGTATGGGATTGGCATTCCCCGCCCCGAAACAGCCCCGTTGCCATCCCTAGAGTTGGGGTCTCATCGGAAGCAGCCTCTCTATTTCTAATGGGTAGAGGTAAGACTGTCTACATCTTACTCTCCTCAGACCCTACCATAGCTTTGCTATTGGTAGGATATAATGAGTACGGTGATGATGAATTTAAAACCACTAAATTAAAAACTAGAAAGTAATAATCAAACTCTTAATCAAATAAATTGAGTAATACCAGAGATAATTAATAAGTAATACTAGATAAAAAGTCATTGAAGGTCAGATTTAACTAGTATTAGAACATAAAAAAACGAGTAACAAAACAACAAGAATCTGAATACAATAGAGGGGGTGGGAAAATGAAGCTGAGATCGTCGTGGGATGGGAATCGAGGCTAAATTGCTTTGGAGGGGACACCAAATGCTTTTCCACTAGACCAGCTGGTGACTTTCTTATTGGAGTCACTTCAACAAAATATTAAGGAGTCACTCGATGTTTCGTTTATATCCAGTCTACTAAATTTTCGTTGTAGTCCCGTGGTTCCAATCGCGACCACATAGGTCCGCCCCTGACTACGGACTTTAGCAAACAAAAATAGAAGAAAAACTGGTCAAAAAATCTTAAGCCATATTAATGAGTTTTGAATCACAATTTTGGAGGGAGTCACCTTGCTTCAAAGATTAAAATGCTATCGGTTGTTGGTTGGAGGTGACTCTTCCGGGTGATAAATGGCCTAAAAGTATTTTAGAATGGTTGGATTCGTCAGGATGTGTAAAGAAAATAAATATTATTGAGGTGATTATCTATACGACATGGTGGATTATTTGGAGAGCTTGGAATGAGATTATTTTTGGTCCACCCAATGAAAACAAAGACACTCTGTTTGATTCGATTGTTTCAGTTTCGTATCTGTAGTTATCATCTCGTAATTGTAAGTTTTATTTGAACTGGGTGGCATGACTCAAAAACCCGTTACTTAGCATATAATTTTTGTTTTGTGCCCGGTTAGGTTTTTCTTTCCGAGGTGGTTTTTATCCCAAGCTTGCCTTCCAAAAATATATATTAATGACCTTTTCCACAACGTACAAATCTAGAACTAGGCTAGCTTTTGAAATGCATATTTTAGAATCTTTGTATCCTTCCAAAACAGAACACAAACTTGAAACAGTTTGGCGTGTAGTTTAGCAAAACAAGATTCTAAGGCATTGTAACATTCGTTAATTTTTAAACCCGAAAACCCGACCCGTTTTAAATTTTCGGTTTTGTTCTATTTATATTTATATATTTTCATAATATTATTAATTAATCTCAATTTCCATTTAATGTATTTTATGTGATCATTTCTGTGAAATTATATTTTTCACCACCCTTGTAGTATTATTACATACTCATTAAAAGCATTCATAATCAAAATCAAATATTCATGTACATGTCCCATGCAATTTACTTGAATTATTACTGAACTACTGCTACTACTAATTTTATCATCATCATCATCATATGTTACTTAATTAATAAAAACTAATGAATGTTTTAATTCAATAAAATTGATTAAAATAGTTAAACCTTTTGAAAACCCCATTAAACTATTTTTAATTTGTGTTTTAATTATATTAAACATGATTTAATTTCTTAAATTCTATATTACATAGCCACTTTAAAAATTCACCATAAAAGGAGGACTAATCCTCCATCTTTTGCAAACTTCAATACATTCTTTTTATAACATTAAGAGCACTAACAAGTAATTTTTTTACCATTTTATGCATTTAATAGCTTTTGTTTTGATTTTACCTTGAATGTTCATACTTGTTCATGAGCTGTTTTCATGATCATGTTACTTTTATCATAAAAATTTTATATTTTGATTTTAAGAATCATTATGATCATGGATATCCAAGATAAACACTTTGATTTTTCTAAATCTTGGATCAAACCTGGTTATTTTGCAAAAACAAGCATGGATATATATATATATATATATATATATATATATATATATATATATATCTAAATCGAATGATCCGTTGATCATCGTAAACTTATAAACTTAAATAAGATGATTTATAAAAATTTATTTTATCTAAATATATCTTATAATAGAACTAACACACTTCATATCTTTAATTTAACAATTGAGTAAATTAATTACTGCTTATTTTTATTTCAACATAAACTGATATTTATAATTTCTTTAAAATAATTCATGCAAAACATTTAAGTTAATTAATTAGTAAATTAATTAATTATGTTGCTAGAATAAAAAAAACGTTTAATCATAAATTGTTATTAATATTGTTATTTAATCTTATATTAATAAGTTATAATTATTTATCTACAAATCATTCTTCAACTAATAAACATTTTATAAACTTTAATTCATTTTTGTTAAACTCATTTTAAATAAAAAATTCCCCAAGTCCCCATTTGCCATAAGTTAATGAAATATATATTAAAATAATGCCTAATTTCTAAAACTAATATTATTTAACTTTTATAATCCTGATAGTTAGTCTTTAAATTTTGTATTTCCTTTTTAATTGTAGTTCGTGAGGTTTGATCGTTTCAATTTCCTAAAATGCGCTTTCGGTTGTTATCTCAAGTTTAACTTCAAATTTCAAGGTGAGTTTCTTACACCCCTTTTTAATGCTTGTACATATTTTTGGGGTAACATATATATCATATTCAAACTCATTTGATTATTATTTCATATTACAAACTACAATTCGCATCATGGACTTGTGTGTTTACTTGTTACTTGCTCAAATATTACGTGCATGGATTTCTTCGATAAGTATGATCATACACCCCTCTTTGCACTCAGGACCGTGTTTGAGTGGAAAAGGGACCCCGATTCGAGTACGTTGGTGTGCGATCCCAACTGGAAAGGACCTTCAGTTATTCTTTACACTCAGGACCTTGATTCAAGTGTAAAGAACCCTTATTTGCTTTTCACAAGTTTACATGAAATTGCATGGTTTTTATGTAGTATTTAAACTGTGTGAACTCAACAACTATTAAGTTAGTTGACATTATTTTATATATATGTTACATGTACAATTATTAGATGACAAAACGAAGAAGACACTAGAACTTAGGTTATATTAATAAATAGACAAGTTGTTAATTGTTCTTGTATTTCTTGTTACAAACTTGTGTACTTGATGTTTAAATTAATTAATGATAATATTGTCACTTAATAGTGTCACATGTGTTTTGAACAATCTGTACGTCACACTCAGACGTTTCCGCTTAAGCTGGGGTGTTACAGGCACTGCTTAGCAGCAGATTCTCCATAAGAACATACATTAAGAGGAACATATTGAAAAGTTTATCAAGAGTTTATGATGATATGCATCACCCATACTGCCCCCAAACAAGTCATGCGAAGCCACACGAATTAAAATAAGGGGAACATTAGTTGCTGCTTTGTCCATTTGTAATAAGGGAAAATACCATAAAAAACCAACATACTTTCTGCTTTTGCTCGTTAAAGTCCCTCAACAATTTTTTGCACGTTAAAGTCCCTCAACATGTTAAATTTGAACAAAAATGTGACATGACTCATAAAAACAATATGAAACTTATTTTTTTTGCTTATGTGTTATTTTTTCTTATGTAATATATATGGGAAAGTGTATATGTGGCTTTTAAACATCTAACTCATATGCGGAACCCATCAAAGCCACGCTGTTTTGATTAAATATGACTAAAAAAATTAAAATTATCAAATTCTTTTAGGGTTCCATTTAATACAATGTGAAAGCCGGAATTGACAAGAACTCTGAATAGTGACATCGAGCATAGCAATTGAGTTCAACATCCCACTCAAACTTCATAGCCCATATCCAAACCAATCCATCCCTAATTAATCAAAAAAATTTATACGGTTAACTCCATTATGTTTTCTTTCTATTTTGTATTTTACTTTTTTTACGAAACTTGAATTAAGATGATTGGTAAATCATTCTAAATTCCTAATACTATAACCAATACTTTAACATGTTCTAGCTTGCAACAACGTATCGTAAATAATTCAGATTCATAGTGCTCCATTTTGATACAATGATACTTGTGGTGTAATTGTAATAATATATGTGTTCCACCATCAAAAGAAAAAACTCACACCATGTGATCTTGAGTAAACAATTCCATTGCAAAATTGAGGATTCGTAATAGGTTCTTGAGATGTGTCAGAATTATCAACAAGGAAAAAGAATATTATTTATATACTCAAATGTTTTTATAAGTTATGTCACATTTTTGTTCAAATTTAACATGTTGAGGGACTTTAACATGCAAAAAATTGTTAAGGGACTTTAACGAACAAAAACAGAAAGTATGTTGGTTTTTTATGATATTTTCCCTTGTAATAAAGACAAAGAAAACGATCCTAATGAAGATAAAGAATGCTCCACCAGAAGCAAATAGGGGGTGTTTGGGTAAACTTTTAAAATTGCTTGTTTGCTTTTTTTTTTAAAGCAAAATCCACTTTTAAAAAGCTTCAATATGAAGCTTTTGAAGGAGCTTTGTCAAACACTTGTTGCTTTTAAACAAATAAATAAGCAAGTTTTAGAAACTCACCAAAGCACCCCCAAACTGGCATTATGAATTTAAAGCAGATGGCTCATTCGGCGACACATTCTTTGTTGAAGATTGGCTTGAGAAATTTCAAAATAGCAAATAGGCAGAAAAAGCGGAGTCAACAAAGGACTAGCCTGGTTGTATGGAGATCAAGGGCAAAGTCAGACTCCAAGCATTTGAGTAATTTCTCCAACAACTTCCCATATTAGTATGGCAAGAGTGCATAGATAACTTAATGATGTAGAAAACTATAATGACTTCTTTTAATAAATGACAAACAAGCTTAACTAGAATTAGAAAAACAAGTCTCTTTTCTTTATTGTTTTTAAATATATAAACTCAAGTTTAAGCTCTATTACATCTTTAATCAGTAAAATTATTGAAATAAATCTAACTAGTTAATTAAAATCAGAAAGCTAGTTTCCTTCCACTCAGTTTGAGAGAAGGATTTGTTTTTATGAGCAGCACTGCATATTTATGATTTTCTTAGAAAAGTATACAGGCAATCCTTGTAGAACATAACACAAATTAAAACTATTTGTTTTACGGTTTAGCAAAACTTGTTTTGAAACACACGATCCAAAAGGTTTGGCAAGTAAAGCACAATTTGATAATTAAAACTCCATAAGAGCATGCATAAAAGAGATACCAACATAGTGCAAAACCTTAAATGCAAATAAATTTCCATAAGAACACATAGAAAAAAAAACTGCAACATAACACCTGATTGTTAGGATTAAACACACACACACACGGACCGAACACAAATACGAAAGCAATAAACGAACACGAGAATTTAGCGTGGTTCGGTCTAAACTGACCTACGTTCATAGGTGGCAACTAGGTATTCTTGATTGAGTGACAACGTTTACAAGTACATAACATCAAATATATAGAGATACAACTAGGGTTTGTATCTTATTAACCAAAAAATCTAAACTGGGTCGGGCTTAGGTCTGGCCACCCTACAGCCGTCTATTCTTTGGACTTTGAATAATAAACCGGGCCACACAAGGCCTAGGAACCTAACAATCTCACACTCGGAGGCTTGAGCACTCTTGTATGCACTCCTTATTGTACTTCTGTAATTCGAACATGAAACATCTTCTAGTTGTCACCACCTTCTCATCAATTAACCTGAAGGCCCGTTGAGGCTCCTCGGAGCTCCACACATCAGTCACGGCTGAAACTGCTCCTGACCCGTTCTCAGTCCCTACCTGCAACGAACTACCGGATCCCGAGATATCCTGAGAACAAACACACTTCATATTCAGCAAGTAATATACTGGAGAGACTTTTACAGTTGGAATACTAGTTTTCTTAATCCACTGTCGACCAGGAACTATAACTGAAACATGACATGTGCTCTCACTGTCACAATTTCCACCAACTGATTTAACCTTCCTAGCTCGTTCATCGTGAATCTTCACTTTGGCTATGGGTTTGTTACTTACAAAACGAACCTTCTTCTGCCCACGAGATTCTATGAACCGGACTTTGTCTTTCACCAAAGCTGAATCCACTCCTTTCGGTGACATATCAGCCATGTACAACGAATCCCTTTTCTCGCCACGAGCAACCACGAGATTCACTTTGACTACCTTCCACTGCCCATTCCTGAACTTAACATCGTAACGCTGGTCATCCAACTGCCCGACTAAAATCAAACGTTTCTTCAAACTTGGAATAACCCTCATGTTTTTCAAAATCCAAGAAGTACCGGCTGAAGTTATCAAATAAACATCTCCCATACCCGTAACCTCTAAAATATCATTGTTCGCAAGTCGAAACTTTCCAAAATCCACAAAATTTAGATTCTTCATCGTTTCACTACAGTGTGTGGCATGTAATGACGCACCAGAATCCCTCACCCAAGCAAAAACGTTACTCTCAACACAGAAAACCAAAGCCTCATCACTAGTGACCCCGTCATATGTGTGGTCTTCTGTAACGTTCATCTCTTTCTTACCATTCGGACACTGATTCCTGAAGTGTCCTTACTCTTTACAACCCCAGCATTCAATATCTTTATGAGTCTTAGACTGACTCCTCTTCCTGCTCCCACTGCCTCGTTATATTCTCCTACCTATGCCTTCTGCGACTAACATATTACCTGATGATTCACACGAACTTATACGTCTTGAATCTTCTCCCAGAATCAAGTCCCGAATCCCATCAAAGGTAACTTGTAACATCCCGAAATTTCTAAGAGTAAATTATGGTGGAAAAGTTTACTTGAGTTATTAGGAAAATAATAATAAAGATGGAAGGATAAGTAGGCTAATTAGATGTAATTAATTATGGACTAAAAAGGAAAGATGGGCATAAGGTCCATGGGCTTAAGGGAGTATAAATACCCCTTAAAACCCTAATCCTTTCCATTTTCATACATCTCTACACCATAGCCTACACCATAAAAAACACACACTTTTTCAATTCCCGTTTTTAAGAAAACCACCCATAAAGGAACAACGATTCCCGAAGATCTAACCGTCGGATCGTTCTCAAATTTTAACTGAGTGTTCATGACATATATATGAAGATTTCCACCGATCAGATCTTCGATCAGAGGTTGGGAAGTCCTGTTTCTATCAGCAAAACCGTAGCAGCTCAAAAATAAAGATTCCGGCGACCGTTCAGCTTTTCCGGCGACCGTAGCGGCTGTTTCCGGCGAAGCTAAGCTTATGGGTTTGTAGATCAGTGCAAGACGGTTCCGTGGTCGCTTGAATCACTCAAATCGGAGTTCGTTTAATATGGTTTTGGGCCTCACGGGTGATTTCAGACAAAACCTCAAAGGTACGTTTTTGTTAAAAAGGCTTACTTTTCATGAACGGATTTACATGAAAAATGGTAGGATGATAGATTGGGTCTAGATAAATCATAAAGTTGTAAACTTGGAGATTAAAATGGACTTAACGAACTCATGGCTATGAACGGCCCGTTTAAAGAAACCGTAGATCTAGTTTTAAACGTTTTAAACCTGAAGTTCCAAACTTTATGCTCTCCAGGGCCGAGTTTTACCCGAAAAAGATCATGGGAATGCTCACGGGTTTGGTTAATATCATATCCAAGGATTTCACGTTGAAACAAAGATGATTAGGGGGGGGGGGGACCGTAGCTGCTGCTGGGTTACTTCGCCTGCAGCTAAGTTCGCTGCAGCTAGGTTCGCCGTATAGGTTCGTCTGCGGATATGTTCACTTAACGTTTAACTTCACCGTACAAGTACGCTACAGTAAGTTCGCTTATGCATGTAAGTTCGCTTATACGTGCAAGTTCGCTTATATGTGCAAGTTCGCTTATCAGTAAGTTCGCTTACATTCAAGTTCGCTTCCATCGAGACCCGGATACACGACGACCTGTATATGTACACGTATATACGTGTGAAGGTATGAAATGTAAGGACCTAAGAGATAAATACTAAAAAAGTTAAAATAAAAGAAATACCATAAAAATGCTAAGTAAAAGTAAGCTAATACTAGGCCACTAGATTAGCTCAGACAAGTATTGATACGTGTAACTTATATACAGTTAGCAGAGCTCATTTAAAAAAGGGATTAACGATTAACGGAGAAAGAAACAGAGTTCAGGTGAGTTTCTAGCCCCATTCATTGTTATGTTTTCGGGGCTGTGTGCATACTCGATGTGATAGTTAATACACTTACCTTAAATGGTAAGTGTATTCCATGTATGATTTATGTGATAGATATTATGTTATGTATGTGAATGAATGCTTGTCGGTACGTGAACGATCTTCGGATATTACACGTATTGACAAGGGAGGTATGTATATGAAAGATGGATGTGTATGATATATATATATATATATATATATATTTACAACATATTAATATGTGTGAATGATTAAAGAAAATATATGTATGTTACGGGTATGTAAAGACAGTATGTACGAAGATGAAGAAATAAGGGATCAGACCCTAATAATATCTGAGATAGAGAAGAAAGGGATCAGACCCTAATAATATCTGAGATAGAGAAGAAAAGAGGGATCAGACCCTAATAATATATGAGATATACAAGAAAGGGATCAGACCCTAATAATATCTGAGATAGACAAGGAAGAGATCAGACCCTAATAATATCTAAGATAGACACGAAATGGATCAGACCCTAATAATATATGAGATGGACAAGGAAAGAGGGATCAGACCCTAATAATATCTGAGATAGAAAAGGATAGTAACTATATAGTATGAAAATAATACAGTATCAACGCATGTATGAAATTATGTAATGAAAGTAAATTAGTAAGTAATTATTATGTTTCTTTGGATGCATGATGGAAGGTAAGTATATGTATTGTATGATGTATGATTAACTAGAACTCACTCAGTGTAGCTGACTTTTAATATGCACGCAGGTGAGTAGAATGAGACAGCTGGCTTGAGCGAGGACACATGGCAGAAGAATAAGAGTCTGGCATTTGAGGACGCATGATGTTATATATTTAACGTTTTAATTTTGAAAGACAAGAATGTTGTAAGGCATGTTATGAATTATTATTGTAATATTATGAAAGTTTTATATTCCGTGTAAAGTTTTAATTAACTCTGATATTTAGAACTGTGTTTATGAGTAAATTCAACGTCCAAAGTAGGACACCGGTAACGGGGCCTAACATAATTTTTGTAGACGAACTACAAACCGCAGTCACTGTTTGCGACCAGCCGTCGGGCAAAGAGGATAATAACAATAGGTCTTGAACTTCATCATCAAACTTAATGTCGACTAACACTAAGTGGGAGAGGCTCGAATATGCTTTGTAACTAACCCACTCTCTTTCATTCTTGTTGTCACCATCTCTCGGATAAGATAGACCTTAAATGCCACATATTCTGACAAAGACAAAGTAATACAAGCCCTAGCTTTCTTGTCTAACTTCTTCCAATATGCTTCTGACAACTTTTCTAGTTTTTCATCCTCAAGCACTACATTCAAGTCTTTCTGACAAATTGATGTGCTGAAAACAGTTAATTAAATATTAACTAAATTAAACAAGTAATAAAAACTAGACCTAAGACTCAACTGCACGAAACACCGGTAAGTGAACCGATCAATTGTACTAAAGCTAAGTAAGTCCAGAATATCGAACCCCACAAGACTCTATAAATTACGTTATTTAACTAATTAGACTCGACTTACGACACGACTATTTATTATTAATGTTTTAAGGGGGTTGTAAGTCCCGAATCTGAATCACTACAATATGATATCAACTAAACGAGTATTGGTGCGGAATACCAACACTCGGTGATTCAAGAACACGAACAAGAACTAGTAAATAACACACGATTGCTTCAAAACACGCGTATATTATTGAATACGTCGGGTTCTTAAGCACTTACAATACTTGAACAAAGTACTTGGAATCAACAACCTTAACCCTATACATCATACATCTATATATAGGGAACCAACTAACTGGATGGCCCAAAACAACCAATAAGCCCACCGAGAACCGATAGTAATTCTTGGCTTACATGATAACCCAACAACCAAGCCCAACTAAACTAGGATTGACACAAACTAAGCTCAAACCACAAAACTAAGCCCAACAATCTCCCCCTTGGTTTGTAGCTTGGTCTTTTAATCATGCTCCATGTAATCAATGTCAGCATCTTTCAAAGCACCCGCCCAAAACTTGCATCGGATAATCGTAGCTACTATACTCGTGAATTCTTTAGCAGCAGTCTCAAAAATTGAATCAGGAACTATCTGAAAAGTGCTAAGCGTCTTGATATCTCGTTCTCCCAGCTTTAATAAGTCTCTTGGTTCAACAAATATGTACTGACCCTTTCCCTTTTTCAGCTTAATAATGACAGTGGCGGTGACACTATCATATATCCAGAATCTCATGTCATCCAAAATGCCATCCGGAATCTTTTCAGGAATAGGAATGTGAGTAGCCTTGTTTGTTGCTGGCCACATGACGTTAACCATAGTTTTTCCAGTCCTCGGATCCTGGACTCCCTTGGCTTTCTTTAAAAACGACTTTGCAGTTGGCATACTTGGAAAACCTCTATCAACTTGACTTCTTAGAAAATTCCAGAAATCTATACCACGCTTATCATTCGTCGGATTGGTGAAAGGAGAATTTATTAGATCACTCAAATCTACTTTAGTCCATGAACCAAAATCTTTCATCTTCTTATAATATTCGGTGACTCCTGACTTCCTCTTCACCCACCATATATTTTTATCCGCATCAAAACCCCATGACAGAATTCCCGATCGATCCCCATATTTAGCATTAAAACCCATTTGAAATTCAATAACAAACCTGTCTGGATGATCCGACGATTCCACATTCTGATTTGATTTTTTCATTACCAGCAGCTTTTTCTTTCCCTTTTCAAGGAGATTCTTCTTAGTTCTGTCAGACTTTTCTTTGGAAACAGGATGAGCATCTAAATATTGTTGCAGGGATTCCGAGTTATCGATGTTTTCAATAGGAAGAACAGTAGAACTACCACCTCGACTCACATTGGGTACTTTAGAGGCTACATCGTCACTGCCTTTAAATTCATCTCCAAACTTTTGAAAGAGCTTTTGTTGGAGGTCAAGATATAGTGCAGTTAACTCTCCCATGTTGGACTGTAGTTCTTTAATCTTGGAGTCTTTATTAGAATTACCCGCCTCCAATTCCTGAATACGAACATCTTTGACTACCGAATCTTGTTCAAGTTCAAAAACCCGACGTTGCAATGCACGAACATCAACAGGAGCATCTTCAAGAACCACACTTTTACCTTTATTCGGAAGATAAGCTTGCTACATAGCCAGAATATGGGCTACCTTGTCTGACGTACTGGCGCTTGATTGACCCTGAGTGTCTGGGCCAGATGAACCGGAAGGAAGGTCACTAGTGTTGAATTGTGGAATATCTGTATCAAAGTCAAAATCATCACCAAAATCACTAGTCATCAAATCATGGAATGATGGCTCATCAGCGGGTATATCTTGTTCAGCTTGTGTTTCTGAAGCAGGTGTCTCAGGTTGGATTTGAATTGGGTTGGTTTTTTCATTGGTTGTTGGTATAGTGGTTGTTTCAAACTCATTTATCAGCACTCCAGGCCTCGGATCTTTCTTTCTTCGTTTACGAGGACCGAGGTTTGCAGTTGGATCTTCAGCTATGTCTTCCTCATCAATCCCAGCAACAGTCTGAGGAGGTTTCAGAGCAGTTGACTGTAACAAAGCTTTCACTGCTTCCAAAGCACTTAAATTTTCAGTACTTGGAAGAGTATCTGACTGACGGTGTTCAGTCTCATCATCTTCATCATCGGAAATCTCGAAAGTAGCAACACGCGATTGAGCTGGTGTCGCGTGCTCATCAGCAATCTGAGCCAAAATAGGCTCATCGTCTGTCTCCGCAAATCGTCCGAATTTTACCAAAGTGTGTAATCCCCGATAAACCACTTTGGCTCATTTACTTGATTGCTTCATCAACCCAAAGGAGTTGGGTCCCATAGACTTCATGTCCAAGGTTTCAACAGATTTAACCAGGTCGGTGTAATGAGAGTCAAATATTATCTGAAGGAACCTCGGATACATCAGGAACATTTCTTTCTTCTTTGCCTTCAGGTTGCTCATCATTTCATTGAAAACAAATTTAGAGTAATTGTAATTCCAATCCATGATCAGAGCAACAACGCTAGACATCTGGGTGTGACTGATCTCATCTATCCCCCCTTTCTTCCTGAGATACAAGTAAAGAACGTGTGCAATAGATATCTCCAGTATGGGTGAAATAATTTCTTGATTGCAGGAGGATAGGTGCCTTCATAACCCATTTTTGTAAGAACTTCAGTAACCTCAGCAGTAGAGTACTCTGTTGGGTAGTCAGGTTGATCCCCAAACAAAAGCACCTCTCTGATGATGGCTTCAGTAACAACAACCGGCTTCATCTGAATTTTGGAGTCGATTGAAATAACTCCATCTGCCCCTTGTGAATTGATCTTTGCATTGTTCCAGAAATCAGTAACCATATTCTTGCAAATGACAGGGTTCTCCCGAAGAGCATGAGATATCCTGCAGGTATTAAGTCCGACTATCATCGACTTGAATTCCTTGTGAGCCATTGGTGGATCATACAAGTGGCCAGCTATGTTATGAGTTTCCACAAACTTTAACGGGTTTTGATCAGCCATATCTGCTAGTCAATGACGAACACTTTAAACTGTGATTAGTGAAGAAGGTTATGCTAACGGCAAGGATGATTGAGAAGGATGATCTCGGCTAGGTGATTAGAGAGTTTGTGATTTTGTGAAGTAATGAAAGTGAAAAAGAAACCCTTTTTAGGAGTACATGTACCAAGATAAGGGGGTCGAAAACCCCTAATGGTCTCAAATAAGGCCGATAACAATCAAAAGCCCAATTAGGTTCATGATCCAACAGTAGAGTGACCCAAATCTTTCAACCCAAAGTTAAGAAAACTTAATTTTTCACGAGCATTTCGAGGAGAGTAATTTCGAAGAAAAATAAAATTTGACAAGACAAACCAAAGTGAAGTAGAATAAAAAAAAAGAAATCTGCACACTAATATAAAAAAACTCCCTTTAAAGTTTAAAGTCGGGATCAAATTTCAGTTCTTAGTAAAACTGTCGCCATTTTATGAAAAGATCCGAACATGGAATCATATCGTTTAATAGGCTGTCACAAGGATTCATGTTCAGCGTTATTATGACATAAAGAAACAGGTTGACAGTAGGTATAACATACTTAGCATGATTTTCATTGCATCAGTGATATGATTAAGGTTCAGTTCAGCATAAAGCTTAGATGGACATCACTCATGGACCTGTGGTACCTCCTATCTCTTCTCAAAGCGAATTTGGCTTTCCCCAGATCACCCCAATTTGACTCCAACCCCCTAGTGCTTGATCAAAAGAATTTTATACAAAACAGGCTTAGTTTTAAGGTTGAACGTTGGACTTAGTGCTAGTGACAAGCCTTTCATTCGAGACATGACAGGACTTACTTGTGTGCCCCCATCTCTGTAGTTCTAGTTTGTTCCTTTAAGCCTTTATTAAAAAAATAATTTAATAATAGGTAAATAACTCATGAATAACTCTTTTGCTAATTTTTTAAGAACATAAAAGCACAATATTTTTGGTGATCAAGACACTAACGGGCTCGTGTATGACTGGGTAATTGCTTTTCTGCCTATCATTCGGAGAGATGTACCTGGAGACATGCACCAGTCTTCAAAATGATTCAACACATTATGTTCAGCAATTTTAGTTTATTATCACTTCAACTTTTACGCATCATGGAAAGCTACCATACAATATCAATGACTGTTCTAGAGCCTTTTAAGCTTAATAACTTCACCCGTTAGGCACACAGAAAAAATCTATCTATCAATTTCCAAAGGTTGGATCAATTTTCAATTTAAAATATTTTGATGCTTCTAACAAGCTGTTAAATGAATAGTAATATCATTTCCCAGGGAGTTAAGTAAAACACACGTGTTAAGAATTCAGTCACCCCGGTCACTTTAAGCCTTCAGGTAAATGGCTATCCATTATAACCACAAGTGGTTAACCGGACCAAACATGCATGAAAACACATGTCCTTCCAACTCAGAGTTACCGACATAATTTTAAGTGAAAGAACACGAAACACAAAAACACATCATAATCGCCCCGGGTGCTTTCAGTCGTTAGGTAAATGGCTATCCTGTGAAACTACAAGTAAAACACCGGACCAACCATATACAAGTATACGTCCTTCAAACTTGAGCAACCGACATAATTTTAAGCGAGAATGAATCTTGAAAAACTCAAAAATTTTATATTATATAATTTTTTTATATAAAAACAACACACACACACACACACACACTATTTTTGACATTTTTGATTTTTTCAACCCACACACACTATTTTTGTCTTTTTGATTTTTCTCCCTCTAAATTTATGCAAAAATAAACTAAACTGTATAAATTTATCCCCAAAAAGACTCAATCATCGAAACGAAGCATTTTGAGAAAACTCACAAGCACAATAAATTTTTCTGTTCCAACCGGTTTTGTAAATAAGTCCGCCACGTTGTTATCGGTGTGGACTTGTTCAAGATGAATCAATTTTCGATCGAAACAGTCACGAATAAAATGAATTTTGATATCAATGTGCTTGGTTTTAGAATGTTGGACTGGGTTTTTCACAATGGCAATGGCCACATCATTATCACAGAAAATAGGAGTGTCAAGAAATTCCAAACCGTAATCCAGCAACTGGTTTTGCATCCAGATAACCTGAGAGCAGCAAGCGGATGCGGCAACATGCTCTGCTTCGGCGGTTGAGGTGGACCCTGTTTGTTGTTTCTTACACTGCCATGAGATGAGGCGGTCTCCGAGAAACTAGCAACCGGCTAACGTGGATTTCCTGTCAATGTCATCTCCACCATAATTTCTGTCAGCAAAAGCATAAAGATCAAATTCTGATTGTTTGGGATACCAAAGACCTAAATTCAGTTGTCCCTTCAGATATCTAAAAATACGTTTAACAGCAATTAAATGAGAAAGTTTAGGATTAGCCTGGAAGCGAGCACATTGGCAGTCTGCAAACATTATGTCAGGACGGCTAGCTGTGAGATACATCAGAGACCCGATCATCGATCGATAGTATGTTTGATCTACGGGACTTCCTTCAGGATCAGATGACAATAACGGTCTTTCTGCCATTGGAGTATTAGCACCTTGGAGTCTTGAAGCTCAAACTTAGCCAGCATATCTTCAACATACTTTCCTTGATGAAACAAAATTCCTGTCAGACTTTGGCGAACCTGTAAACCCAGAAATGTTGTCATTTCACCAAACGAGCTCATCTCAAATACTTTCCTCATAACACTTTCAAATTCTTTGCACAAATCAGCACTGGTGGAACCAAAAATAATGTCATCAACATAGATCTGGACCAGAATCAAATCTTTTCCGACAGTTTTCCAGAACAAGGTTTGATCAATCGTTCCACGCTTATAGCCATGATCAAGAAGATATGCGGTCAGCGTAGCATACCACGCCCGAGGAGCCTGATGTAGCCCATACAGAGCCTTGTCTAATTTGTAAACATGATTTGGTTTCTTGGAATCAACGAAACCCGGTGGTTGATCAACATAAATCTCCTCTTTAACCTCACCATACAAAAACGCTGTTTTAACATCCATCTGATATACTGTGAACCCCATATACGATGCATATGCCAGAAAAATTCTAATTGCCTCAAGTCTAGCTACTGGAGCATAGACTTCTGTGTAATCTAACCCTTCAACCTGGCGAAACCCGTGAACTACCAGTCGTGCCTTATTACGAACAATAACCCCTATGTCATCTTGCTTGTTCCTAAAAACCCATCTTGTATCAAGAGCTTTCTTTCCTTCCGGCAGTTTGACCAATCTCCATACCTTTAACTTATCAAACCGGTTCAATTCTTTATGCATAGCATCAACCCAACTAGGTTCTTGAAGGACGATCTCAACATTTTTTGGCTCGATTTGAGATATGAAATAGGAAAACATACAACTGTTTATGTGTCCGGTCTGACTTCTGGTGGACACACCCGCTTCAATGGGACCTATGATATTTTCAATCGGATGATTCTTTTGGATTATTGATGGAATTAAATGATCAGAAACATCACTGTTGGGTTGAATATTTGTTACGTTCTCCCCGGAATCAGTAAGAGGGTTTTTCCAGCCAGATGTTGTTGTACTGTGGGAGTATGAGGTGCCGGAAATGTATTCATCTGGAATGGCGTCGGGAAACAGTGTGCTCCTGAATATCTGACGAACGGAACTCTCCCCCTCAGCATTTGCAGTATTCTCAGACGAGATTGGTGAACACTCGGTCTCTGAAGATTGTTTAGGCTTACTATCGGTTGTGGTCGAAGTACTAGCTGGCTCAGTAACCTCATCATCCAGTAACGGAGAAATATGAGATAGTGACTAAGAACTGTCTTGAGTAACTTCCACTGTGGGACCATATTGAGATTCTGTGTTGATAACTGGAAATACATTGAAGGGTTTAAAAAATTCATTGTAGTCGTATAACCAATCGGGACCAACACGGGCATCGGTCTCATTTTCTTCTAACCAACGAACTTCATAGGACTCAAGAATCTGCTTAGTCGACTTGTTGTAGACCCTATATGCTGTATTTCCCGCATATCCAACGAAGTAACACTCATCTGCTGCGGCCTCAAACTTTGGAGTGATTTCTAGATTTAGCAACGTGCACGGACACCCAAAAGCTTTGAAATGTGCGACAGTAGGTTGATGACCATAAACAATCTTATACGGAGTCTTCATCTTGGACTTGTTGATTATCACCCGGTTCTGAACATAACAGGTCGTATTAATGGGTTCTGCCCAGAAAAACAGTGGCAGTTACGAGTCACATAACATCGTTCTTGCTGCTTCGATTAGAGTTCTGTTTCTTCTTTCAGCGACACCATTTTGTTGAGGCGTCCGCGGAGCACTGTACTGACGTAGTACCCCTTTTTCTGAGCAAAAATGATTCAAAACTGCATTCTTGAATTCCGTTCCATTATCACAACGGATTCCTTTCAGTTTTAAGTTCAGTTGATTCTCCATTAACACCACAAACTTCTTGATCAGATCTGCAGTTTCACTCTTATTTGACAAGAAAAACACCCAAGTAAAACGTGAGTAGTCATCAGTAATAACAAGGCAATAAGAGCTACGAGACAAACTTAAAACATGAACTGGCCCGAACAAGTCCATATGAAGTAGTTGAAAAACATATGAGATGGTATTAATCAATTTTGGCTTGTGAGTTTTTCGATGATGTTTGTCCAAAGCACAAGCCACACATTTTTCAACGGTCACAAAATCCTTGATAGGTAAACCACGAACTAAATTGTTTTTAGCAAGACGATTCAAGTTTTTAGTATTAGCGTGACCAAGCCGACGATGCCAAAGCATCGCATTATGTTCCGACACTTTTGAAAACAAGCATGTTATTTCGTCAGGAACATTTTTGTTCATGTCGATCACATAAGCATTATCTTTTCGTTGTGATCGAACAAGAATCCAATCTTCTGGTATGATTATACCAGGTTTCAGAATTAAGCATTCCTTTTTAGTAAAATGAGTTGAAAAATCTTTGTCACAAATTTGTGACATGCTGAAAAGACTATCCTTCAATTATGGAACAAAATTAACGTTTTCATACTTTAAAACACCGTTACTTACAGTACCCTTCTGAGTGATCTTTCCTTTTTCTCCTCCCGCAAAAGACACGTACCCACCATTAAATGTTTGAATGTCGTGCAGCTGGGTAATGTCTCCTGTCATGTGCCTGGAACAGCCACTATCTACATACCAAGGTCTGATGATATTCCTCCATAGTTGTCCCTACACAAAACGCGGGATTAGTTAGTTTTTGGTACCCGGACCATATGAACACTGGGTAACCCTGATTCGTCTATAGTTGTCACAGATTGCCAGGACATATCCTTTTGATCATCAAAAATAGATTTTGTTGAATCTTTTGCCAGAGATTTAGGCAACCATCTATGTCTGTGTGACTTGGAGTTATATGTACGAATGGTTGTCGTAACCTCCGGTGATTTGGACGTGGGAGGAGACGAATCCGCCCTTTTCTCCTGTTTGGACTTAGTCTTAGTATTTATACTAGAATTTGAATTTGAGACATATTTTCTGACCATTCTTTTGGACCTGTTAGGTTTGGTCTGATGAGGACTAAACCTGCCAGATTTGTTTCGATTCCAATCATCGTCAAGGGAACTAGCTGGATAATGCTTGAATCCTTGTCTGTACGCATTACGAGGCACATATGGAATATTCCTTTGATAAAATCCGTAGTAGGGAATGTACGGACGATGTGGACAGTTTCTGGCAATACGACCAGGAGTGACATAGTTAAAACATGTTTGACGTTTTATGAAAAACTCATTCTGGGCAGCTCCTTGTCTGGACTGGTTGTGTGGATCAGTCCGCTTAGATTTGTGAGAATTCATATTCCCCTTTTTAAACTTATCACCTTGTTTGTCATTAGATCATCCCTCCTTAACAAACTTTGGTGCAACATATTTTTCTGATGTTTTTGAAATTTTTGAAGTTTTTTTTTTATTAGGAACCATATTATTAGAGTTTAAAATCTCAACCGAATCAACCACACAAGAATCCTTGCTCTTTAAAACAGAGCCCACACAAACAGTCGGAATAACAGAATTCAAAACAGGAAGTTCTAAAGAAATATCAGAAACAACATTATTATCAAAATCAAAACACGGGTCGTCATCCTCATCAGTCCATTCCTTCACAGTTATTCTTTCTGCACATGAAGTAGATACATTAGAATCGTTCATATTTAAAATAGACGAACCAGCATTAGCAGAGCTGGTTCCATCACCTTTGTCTTGTTTACCATACTTCATACCCTTTATCTTTCCTTCCTGTTCTTTGGTGACAGGAGTAGGAACATAATTGTGATTATATGGTGGGGGAACCTGACTAAATCCTATGCCCTCACCTTCATTTTCTTTCCACCACAATTGATTTTCAATCATTGAATCAACTACTTTACTGGAACCATCGAATTTTTTTAAAATCAAGTTCAGCCCTTTCAAACTTGCTAGTTAGATTTAAGATTTCTAACTTAGAAGCTTCCGGTTTAGCAGTCAGATCAGCGATTTCTTGTTTAGCATCACGATGGTGACAGCTCTTTATGCTAAAATCATATTTAAGTTTCTTAATGTCTTTGTTAAGAGATTCAATTTTGTCTAAAAATCCCTTTTCATTTTTCTTAAGTTTAAAATTCTCTGATTTTATTCTTTCCATATTTCTACTTAGACTGTCATTATGAAGTTTATACATTTCTATTTTCTCACCACAATTTAAGGAACATGGTTGAAAACGTACCTCAGATGAATCTGGAGAAGTGAGCGCCATGTATGCAAACTGGAGCTCCTTGACCTTCTCCTCAGCAGTGTTTTCTTCTTCAAGATCTTCAACAGTTGCGAAATTTGCAGTCTGATTTCCAATGTTTAACGCAGCCATCTGACCTTCCCGAGAGAACGTTTGAGCAACCATACCTCTTTCACCATTACCCGAACTGCCTCCAACCTCACCCCGAGCATTTCCAAATGGAACCAATGCCCTTTCTGTATTTCCATTTTTAGCTAGATTAGTGCATTCACGAGCAAAATGACCCGACTCGTGACAGTTGTAGCATCTGAGGGACTCTTTGTTAAAACCCACCTTTTGGGTATTGGGCATGTTCCAATTATTTCTACCCGTCCTCTTAGTAAACTTCTTTGCACTAAAAACGGCCATGACAATTTGCCACGAGATATCCATTTTTTCAACATCATTGGGATGAATCTGATCTAGCTCAGCAGTAACTACCAGTTGAACCAAGTCTCCGACCAGAAAGGCATGATAACAATTCATAAATCCCGCCATTAGAGCGATATTCTCTTGAGTTTCTTTAGGTATGGTGGAAATCTGGCTGGAGTTTGGACTGGGAATGGTTTTACCAGAATCATTTGTAGACTGGCTAGATTTTGTGAAAAAGACCGGTGCTGGATTGGGCGAGCTAGATGATGATAATTGACCTAGAGTGGACGAAAACATCTGAAAGTTTCCCTATGGTGTTTGTTGAGTAGGCTTGAATAGTGAAAAACTATCTTGAGACATAAGAGCACTGTTAGAAGCAACATTATATCCCGCAGCACTATAAGAACTAGCGTGATTTATTGCCCGCTGCTTATCGTCCATATCACAGGCTTTAATGGTGGCTATCATTTCAGTCATGCTCATTCTGTTCAGATCCTTGGTCTTTTTGATAACCGCAACATTCATGTCCCAATTTTTCGGCAGAGAGTTCACCAACTTGTTGTTAATTTCTGAGGTTTGCAAAAAAATTCCTGCAGTTCTCATTTCAGTTACGAGAGATATGAACCTTTGTAGTTGGGATTCCAATGTTTCTCCCAAGACATGATTGAAAATGTTAAACTTTTGTCGCAATAGATCTTGGAGACTTCTCTTCATTTCCTCATTTCCTTCATAAACCTCTATCAGTGCGGCCCACAATTCCTTAGCTGTTTGGAGTTCTCTAAACTGAAGGGCAATCTCGGGTGAAAGTGCCATGGTTAGAGTTGTAAGAGCTTTCTCATCTTCTTCAACCTTAGCAAAATCATCATCATTATAGTCAGCAACCGGCTTTACAAGAACCTCGTCTGAATTCTCCCATTGGTAAGTGATCCTTTGAGGTCCCCTCACAATGCTTCTCCAAATTTTCGCATCTTTCATTTTGGCATTTGTTCGAAACGGAATTTCCATTCACTGAACCCCTCGTGGGACAATAAACGGGGTATACGAGTAGCGGTGCCCATGATGGAGTCAAGTTCTTGGTGAAGTGACGAGTTGATAGAGCTGCTGCCATTAGTTAACTGGGCCATTGAAATTAAGTTACTGATTATTTTAGGTCCAACTAAAAATAAGTCCAATAGCTAAGTCCAAGAAAACAAGCCCAAACTAACAGACTGGGCTGAGTACACTGAAATACGTTGACCGAGAACTAAGGTATTGACCAATGTTGACCGAGAACTCAGTTGGTTGAGAACTACGAGAAACTGAGAACACTGATTGGCCGAGAACTGCGAGAAACCGAGAACACCGAGGAGCCGAGAACAAAGAGAAGCCGAGAACTACTGATTCGAGAGCTCCAGAGGCCGAAAACTATAAAAGTCAGCCGAGAACACCAGAAAACTGAATTGACCTGCTGATTTTGTTAACAACTAAATCCCTATTTTAGTGGGATTTAAAGTTGTTTCCAAAAATATAGCAGACTTTGCTCAAATTCACGTCTGATCTTCTTCTTCGATCGAAACTCGCCGGAAAAACACAAGTTCCACCCAACCTTGATATCTTGAATCCGTTGATATCACAATAACGAGCCTGAATTCGTTCAAGGCTCTGATACCAATTGTAAGTCCCGAATCTGGATCACTACAATATGATATCAACTAAACGAGTATTGGTGCGGAATACCAACACTTGGTGATTCAAGAACACGAACAAGAACTAGTAAATAACACACGATTGCTTCAAAACACACGTATATTATTGAATACGTCGGGTGCTTAAACACTTACAATACTTGCACAAAATACTTGGAATCAACAACCTTAACCCTATACATCATACATCTATATATAGGGAACCAACTAACTAGACGGCCCAAAACAACCAATAAGCCCACCGAGAACCAGTAGTAGTTCTCGGCTTACATGATAACCCAACAACCAAGCCCAACTAAACTAGGATTGACACAAACTAAGCTCAAACAACAAAACTAGGCCCAACAGGGGTTTTTAAACTAATATTAAACTACGAAATTAAATAAGCAACTAAACTAGAAAACAATCAATTAATCACAAGATCGAAACCAATAAGAGAAGGAATCTACCTAGGTAAGAATCTCATGTATCAACAATCATCAAGCAATGGACAGCCAATTATGATATGGAAACTGATTTCTAAATATATTCATCTAACAAACCCTAAAGGACCCTCAACCGCATCAAGTAAAATCCTAAAGAATGAATATTAGATTATTAAGCAACCAGTTGGATTGATTTCTTCACAGTCATCAATTAAGGTTAAGTAATAGTATCTAAACAAGAAATCTCATGAAACACTAAACCCTAGATAACTTGATAAATTAAACACGACATCATGAACAAGGATCAACACAATAACCAGGAAAGAATATTGTCCGGATAAACCTAACCTAGTACGCGATTGACAAAGATATATGAACAACTTCTCACCTTACAGCTATTGGAATTTAGCAGAACATTCAAAATCCTAATCAACGATCAACAAGCTTCTATGATCTAATAGGCCTATTCAATCACAATAATCAAAACACCAAGTAATGGTTAAACATAAACCCTAAATCTAAATAACACAATCAAGAGATAAAATATCCATGTGAAGCAATAGTTAACAATCAATCAAGATAATAAATATTCATATGCATCATGAAAGCAAAATCAAGTCTTTACTATTAAATCAACAAAACCATAACCAAAACATCAGTCCAAAGCAAGAATAAAGCATCAAACATGTTCATCAAACCTAGGTAGACATGAAGTCTAGCCTAGAATAGTCATAATCAAAGATATATAACTAGAACAAAGAACAACGAGACAAATCATGAAAGATAATGAACAAGAACAATGAAAAAGAATGAGAGAACCCGTCTTAATCGACCCTTGAACACTTGTATAAAAGCTCTATGATCTTCTCTCTTCCTAGCCTCCAAAACACCTTCAATCTTGGTTCTAACCCTTGGAAAATCGGCTGGAAACACTTGTTAATTCGTTTAGGTTTACAAAGAGATGTTTATATAAACGAGCTGGGCCTAGACTTGCAAAATATGGCTGATTAGTATGCCTAGGCGCCACGCAACTAGGCCTTGCCTCCCTGACCGCGTGGCGCGGCGTGTGCCAGGGTGGGGTGCCGTATTTTCTTGTTATTTCTTGATTAATCTTGTTAGATCTTGATAAATTTCTTTCTTGAACTCCAAGCAACGATATGAAGCTTCTAGGCCTTCTTTTCCTTGACTCTCAAACCACCATCTACATGAAGACATATCAAACACTAAGTGAAGCAATCATGTAATCATTGACGAGCAAAACGAACTTAAACTTCACATGAAATGATAGAAAGAATTAAAGCTTAACATGCAAGACACCAAAAAGATATAAAACACTATAAACATATAATACTTGACTCAAAACCTAAATTACTAAAAGATAAACGAAACACGAACTAAACCGAACTCAAAATATTAAATAAACATAACTTTACAATGGATTCGAGATGTATAAATAGATGTATATCACGAATTCTCAATCTGCATCTTCCACCAACCAAACTTCTGTTCATCAAACTTCTGTATCGAAACATTTCCGTCTTCTGCCATGACAATGACTAAAACGAAAATCTGGATAAAAACAGAGGCAAACACAACAATGGTACGGACCTGAACTTAACAGTTGCTCTTCTGAACTCTGTTAAATAATCAACTTATTTAAATGCAACGGAATAACGAACTGTAAATCAGAAAACCGAGACTTTAAACTGAATCGATAACACCTGACAAACGTAGTTGACACTGGTTCTCCGTTTATTTAAACAATTTCTTCTGACTTAACAACTATTCTTCAACGAAAATAGAATATTGATTCAAGTCTTCAACTGTTCTAGGCTCATACTTGCAAAATAGGATCTTGACCCAAATTATTTTCGGGATAAACTACCCAAGGCTCGGCCCACACAAAATTAAACAAACTTGGCCTACTGCCTTTATATTTTTAGGCCCAAAACAAAAATAAAAAATAGCCCACTTAAAAAAACTAGCACACGGTCCAAGACAAAACCAAAAGAAAGTTGAAATCTATGTCAAACCCTTTTGTTCCTGTCGCTTCTTATCAAAAGTTGAATTCTGCCCTTAAATAAAATGACTTTTCTACTTTGACCTGATCTGCAACTTCAACAAAAATATAAACCCAAACCGGATTTGATTTATACTCATTTTCTTCTTCGATCGATGGCAAAAATGATGTTCTTACTGCTCAAAATATCACACATGCGATTTCGACCAAGAACACTGCCTTTCGATCTGATCGGATACTGTGTTAAAGGCAGAGTTAGTGGTGGTCAAACAATGGTGATGCGGTGCTCGAATTCTTTCGTACAAAACCCAAACACACCAATCTTTGATGGCGATCAACCGCGACAGCCGGCTGATGTGGCAGAGAGAATCGGACGGCGACAACGACGGAACCCTAGCGACTGCTAGCGGTAACGCGGTGGTGTAAGAAATTGGTTCTAATGTTCTTCGTGTGATCTAAGCCAAAGCTTTGATACCTCTTTTTAGGATTAAATGAACACATGAACCGAACACAAACACGAAAGCAATAAACGAACACGAGGATTTAACGTAGTTTGGTCTAAATGACATACGTTCATGGTGACAACTGGGTATTCTTTACTGAGTGACAACGATTACAAGTACTAAATATATAGAGATCTCACTAGTGTTTGTATCTTGGTAAATAAGAAATCTAAACTGGTCGGGCTTAGGTCTGGTCACCCTACACCCGTCTGTCCTTTGGACTTCAAATAATAAACAAGGCTATACAAGGTCTACGAACCCAACACTGATCTTATAGAACTGTATTTTATCATAGAGTCTTGTTTTGTTTCCTATGAAGACACCATTCTTTCAACATAACACTTAATCTGATCGAACTTCAATTGTGACAAAAGAAACTGGCCCCAAGTGAATTGTAATGATTGCAAACATCTATTCTTCTTGTTATAAGTAGGTACACTCATCACATTCTTGTATAACTTGCTTGTGAGAAAAGATAATCTCATCCATATTAACAGAAGCAACAGGGTAAGAGGAACCTTACTCGATTGAAGGCTCAGGGATATTTATGATTTCTCTGACCCAAACAAGGTTTTCATAGTCTTGTAATATCCAGATATGCATTGTGGTTTTCGTCACATCATCATGACAACGGCTATAATACAACCATTGACTTTAATGATACGTACAGGACAAATTTCCCCCTCAACGTCATAGCACAAAGCACCTTGAGGTGGCTTAATTATTGAAAACTTCTCTGTTCTTAAGTCAAACGCCAAAATTTCAAACGAGTCTTCAAGCATTCGGTGTACTACGCTATTAACACAAACGCTTTGGTTGTCATCATTGACGCACAAATGATCCTAACCAAAACCAATCGAAAGCTTCGCATGGATCATTCTCCATGCAGAACTTGACGTAGAGAAAATCATAACCGATTTAAGCTCTTTCCTTATGTGCAAAACATTATGTTCGTTCCTAGACTCGTCGAACCCAAAAAAGTAACACGTTTCGGTATTCGTGACAATATCAGGATCGGGGAGCTTTAAAATGTTACGCGTGCTAGGGTTAATGAGGAAGCGTGGTGAATTTTAACCGAAATGAGTTCGTTGAGGTACGTAAAAGATACTAAGTCGTTCAAATGTCCGGCTTCTGTAGGACCATGATAATAATAAGGGCTGCCCAGTGTGATGAGATGAGTGACGGGTCCACCAGCAGTGGATGCACATATAAAGTGTCGTTTGCGAATGGAGTAATCATAAGCGGCAATGAATAAGGCCGTGCGATGGGAGGGAGTGAGGTGGAGTTTGGTGAATGATGGATCGTGGTGGACGACTTTACTCTCACAAGCAATAATGAATTGACGATAAGTTCTCTCATCTCAAGACTCAATGATGAATTTGCTATTACAGATCTTGGGAATCTAAATTATTTCCTTGTCTTGAGGTTGCTTATACAGATAACGGTTTATTTCTTACATAAGCTAAATATTCCACGGATATACTCAAGCGTGCTTGTCTTTATGATTACAAGACGATTGGTACACCTCTTGCACTGCATGAAACATCTATCCAACTGGGGAACCTTTCGAAGATCCAACTTTATACTGGTATCTTGTTGGTGCTCTTTATTACTTCACCGTCACTCTTCCGGATCTATCCAATGATGTTAATCAAGTTTTCCAGTTTTTACATGCTCCTGCTATTGATCATTTTCAGTCAGTTAAGCGTATACTTTGATATGTCAAAGGTACATTTTCATTTGGTCTCACCTTTAGTCGGCCGCTTAAATCCTCTTTTGTTGGATATTCTTATGCGGACTGGGATCGATGCCTTAAAACACGATGGTCCACCTATGGTCACTCAATTTTCTTAGGTGGTAATCTAGTCTGCTGGAGTGACAAGAAGCAACCTACTGTCTCACGCTCTAGTTGTGAATCTGAATATAGAGCAATGCCAAATACTGCAGCTGAGATAGTTTGGGTAACTCACTTACTACAAGAGTTGAATGCCTTAACGCCTGATCGGCACACTTTATTGCACGATAATAAAAGTGCCCTCTTGATGACTCATAATCCGGTATCTCACAAGCGTGCTAAACATATTGACTTGGATTACCACTTCATCCGGGAGCTTGTTACCTCGGGTAAATTATACACTCGTTTTGTTCCTACCAATCTTAAGGTGACTGACATTTTTACCAAAAGTTTCCCATGCGCACCATTTGAAGCCTTCCGTACTATGTTACGTCTTGGACCGCCACCATTTCGATTGAAGGGGGTATTAGATGTGAAACCACAGAAAATTTAGCCTTAACTCGCTACTAATGTAAGAGTGCTTATCTGAACAAAATATTGTAATAAATAAAATAATAACATTTTATTACAAAGTCTTTAAAATATGTGTGTTATAATTGTTTATATTCAAAAAGTTTAAATTTGTCGCGTAGCGGACACTGCGCGTAACGAACACAGGCGATACCCTGAAAAGTTGAAAAGTCCAAAATAGTCGGGAACGACCCGAAAAACTATATTACTAGCGAAAATAGTTGACATGAGCGATAAACTTAATTTTAGAATTTTTCATTACGCGAAAATCAATAAGTTGACAGTTACAAGCCGGTAGTGGACACCGTGTGAGCCAGAAACTTAGTATCACCAAAAATTATGTTCTTAGGCTCGTTGCATCAGGAATCTAAAATTGGAAAAAGTCTGACAAAAATTATTAGCAACGGAGATCATTAGATTGTTAAAATTCATTAAATGTTAAATTAACATTTAAGGATATTGTGTTAAATGTCCAATATCCTATCAAATCTTTTCCAAAAATCCCCTAAGGATCCGTTCTCTTTCCAATATTTTGCATGCAATTCAATGATTGCCTATTATGGTGGGTTGGAGATGGTACATTAAAGCCACCCAAGTCAACTAAACTCTTCATCCTCCACATACCTATTCTATTATAACAACTCATACTCCCTGCACATGTTTTCTCTCTATATATATCAACATCAATATCCTCTTCATCTTCCATCATTTATTTTTTCTAAGTAACTTAAGAACACTCATCCATGGAGTTTACTTAAACACAAGAACACACCACTCATCATTAAAACAACAAACCCAATATCAAAAACACACACTACCACCACCCACCACCAAGCCGTCACCACCCACCACCACCCTCATTTCACCTTACAACTTCATCTTCATCCTCATTTTAGTATCTTAAGACCAAGTAGCTTAAAGGGGTTAAGGAAAAAGAAGCATTAAAGGTCTAGTAAGCTTTTAAAAGAACTTGGAAGCTCAAGACTCTTATTTGTTTTCCTCTTAATCACTTCTTTCCATCCAATTACCTAAGGTTGAAGCCTTATTGATATACGTGTATTTATACATCTCGAATCCCTTGTAAAGTTATGTTTATTTAATGTTTTAAGTTCGTTTAAGTTCGAGTTTTGTAATATTTTATTATTTAAGGTTTTGAGTCAAGTTTTATCTATTTATTATGTTTTATATCTTTTGGTGTCTTGAGTGTTAAGCTATAATTCTTTCTATCATTTCATGTGAAGGTTAAGTTCGCGTTTTGTTCGTTTTACTCGTCAATGACTACATGATTAGTTCACTTAGAGTTTCGATTTGTTTTCATGTAGATGGTGGCTTTGGAGTCAAGGAAAAGAAATTCTAGAAGTTTCTCATCGTTACTTGGAGTTCAAGAAAGGGACCTAACATGAATAAACAAGAAATAAAAGCAAAAAACGAAAATTCCCTAAAAAGGGCGCCGCGCCGCGCCTAGGCAAATGCCTAGGATGCCTAGGCCGGGCGCCTAGGCCTTCTGGTCAGCCAAAAATTGCAAGCCCAAGCCCATTCTAGCTTATATAAACATCTTCATTCCCTAGCCGATCCTAAGCTTTTTGGCAGCTGATTTCAAGAGTTTTTCCAATGTTTTGAAGGTGATTTGAAGCTAGGAACTAAGGAGGATCGAGAGAGCTTTCATCCGGGTGTTTGAAGATCAATCGCAAAGGGTTTTATCGTTCTAACTTTCGTTCTTTGTTCATTATTCTTGATGTCTTTTCTCTTTGTTTTTAAGACTTGTTTAGAATTGTTTTTAATAATGATTCTAGGCTAGACTTCATGTCTACCTAGGTTTGATGAACATGTTTGAGACTTGATTCTTGATTTGGACTTATGCTGATTATGGTTTGTTGATTTAATAGTAAAAGACTTGATTTTGCTTTCATGATGCATATGAATGTTTATTATCTTGATTGATTGTTAATTATAGCTTTACATAAATCTTTTATCTTTTGATTGTGTTCTTTAGATTTAGGGTTTATGTTTAAATCATTACTTGGTGTTTTGATTATTGTGATTAAATGGGCCCATTAGATCATAGAAGCTTGTTGATAGTTGGTTAAGGTTTTAAATGTTTTGCTAAATTCCAATAGCTGTAAGGTGAGGAGTTGTTCATGTGTCTTGGTCAATTGCATGCTAGGATAGTAGTGACAATATTCTTGCTTATTGTGTTGATCCATGTTCATGATGTCATGTTAGTTTATCAAGTTATCTAAGGTTTAGTGTTTCGTAAGATTGTTTGCTTTAGATACTATTAATTAACCCTAATTGATGACTTTGCGGAAATCAATAATACTGATTGCTTAATAATCTAATAATTGTTCTTTGGGATTTCATTTGATTCAGTCAAAGGTCCTTAGGGTTTTGTTAGATGAATATGTTTAGAAATCAGTTTCCATAATCATGTTATTTGTCCATTGCTTGATGATTGTTGATACATGGAATTCTTACCTAGGTAGATTCTTTCTCTGATTGGTTTCGATCTTGTGTTTAATTGCTTGTCTCTCGTTTGCTTGTTTATTTACTTTCTTAGTTTAATCTTAGTTTAATATTAGTTTAAAAATCCCCCTTAAAACATTAATAATAAATAGTTTTGTCGTAAGTCAAGCCTAATTAGTTAATTAACGTAATTTATAGAGTCCTGTGGGTTCGATATTCCGGACTTACTTAGCTTTAGTACAATTGACCGGTTCACTTGCCGGTGTTTTGTGTAGTTGAGTCTTAAGTCTAATTTTTATTACTTGTTAATTTAGTTAATATTTAATTGATTGTTTTAAGCACATCACTTATGATGTTTATTTCTTTCTAATGTTGCAATAAAAATGTTTCACACATTCAAGAAATAAACTAAAAACTCAAGATTGTGGACTAAAAAGTGCATGCATGTGTGTGTAGGTATCCAAAACCATAAGTGTTTGTGGGTGTGTGTGGGAACCTAAAACCCACATACATGCATACACACCTACCTAAAGAGTTGACTTTATATTAAAGTTCTTTAAAGAATTTAAGTAACATGCATAAAGTAATGATCAGAAGATGACAAATATGGACTTTTATGGACTAAAATACTCACATGCAAGAGAACCCATGGACTTTTTGGACATTAAATAAGTGGTAACTTACTTATGGAACTTGATGTCAATAAACATGTGATTTAGAAGTAAAGTTGGAAATGAAAATTTTAAGTGTATGCATTTATAGCCAAAAAATAAATATTTATGTATATGTGTAAAAGGATATCCAACATTTATATGCATATATGAATAACATCTAAAGTTGTAATTAGGTACATGCAATAGTCATATGATATTTATATCTTCTTTTGTTTTAATGACTAATATGAATATATAATGACATGCATGTAATAATTAGGTGAAATGAGAAAGAAACTTGGTGATGTTGTGAATATGTGTTTACTATGATACTTGTGAAAGGCTAAAAATTAAAAAAAAAATGATTATTAGGTCCTTGGTTTCATGAGAGAGAAAGGAGTACATGCAAGTGTGTTATTATATTTAAGAAATGAACAATGTAAAAAAATGGTAGAGATTTGCTAAATAAGGAAACTTTTTGCTAAATACATAATTAACTTGTATATTGATTTGAATGTCTAGCATATAAATACTTGGAAGATTGTTATAAAAATGTTATTACAATGGAAAATGATAACATGCAAAAGCATTAGGCAAATTTCTAAATTTTATAACTTAGTGAAGTTACTAATAATAGAAACTTTATTGAAAGATATACTTGTTGAATGAAGATTTTGATACTTAGGATGCATGTTAGTAAACACATTTAAATATTGATTATGCATGATGAAAATATAAAAGTTTTGTATCTTGACATACATGGAAAATGATTGATTAAATAATTAAGAAAATAAGGATAATATGATACCCCATGATTGGAAGAATATGCATGCTCTATATTGGATTTTAGTATAATAAAGAGGAATATGTTAAAAGCTAAATTTTGACATCACATAAGTTGAAAGGGACATTCTATAATGTGACTTAAAATCTGGAATTTTAGAGTATTGTATTCATGTTAGACTTAGTAAAAATAACATGTCTATATATTGCTAAAACTAGTAAGTTAGGACTTGTGCATATTAGACGTGCAAATTTCTAAAAGATTTGTGTTTTGTGTTTAGTGTTTTAATATGGAAATTTGGTTCAAATTATACATTATAAATAAGTGTATTAAGTATACAAAGTGTTAGATGTGTTTAATATGGCTTAAATCGCTTGTCGGTAGCTTTAACGGTCGAAAAATACGATTTTTAACGCGAACCGAAAATGGTTATAGGAACTATATTAAAACAGCCCCTAAACCCCAAAAATATATATACCTTACATAAGTAAATGTATATATATAAAGGAAAACATGATAAAGACTTGGTCCTTGACGGTTCGTGTCGCGAAAACCGACACGAAAACGCCAAAATTACTAGCTTTGTGAAATTAATGACTAAAATAAGAAATGAACTATTTTAATAAAGTAACTTATAAAACTTGTGTATTTTCACACTTAAAGTATTTTAAAATAATTAAAAACTCAACTTTATAAGAAAAAAGTTAATCAGTTCACCGATTAACAAAAAAAATGACAAAAACCGACCGAACCGGAAAATGATTTTAAAAACGTAAACAGTATAAAGATATAAAATAATAAATATTCCAGCAACTAAAATATAATTTTACAAAACTTAATATTATTAGATAATATTAAACAATATTATTATATATTATTACTTGTTTATTTGCTAAATAGAATATTTATACATGAGATGTGTTTGTTGCTACCTGGGTTAAGTTTATAAGATTAGAGACCTTGTGTGTATTAAGTGATCATATAGTGATTGGACTTGAACGGAATCGCCAATGTGTCGTTAAAACCAAAATAAACACACAAATAAAAAGATAACAATTTTAAGAAAATGTGTGAAATATTTTAAGTTGTGCAACAACTTAGAATATAAAATTTTTTATTAAATGTGTACCATTTAATAATAGGTTATGAGTCAAGTTGGAATAACCGATTATCAACCAAAAACGATGAGTTTTCTCGTAAAATCCCCACTTTAAATATTTTAATGATTATAAATGGTTTTGGGGGAGAAGTATGTAAAGAAAATGGCTATATATTTTACAAATTGTGTTAAATGGGATGAGTCATTTTGAAAGGAAAAACCGTTAACCTAGAGAGAAAGGGCCTAAAAATATTAGTAGATCTATCGTGGCGACGCCCCCATTCTTCCAGTCGCTCTGTTGAAAAGGTGGGAATATTTTGATTTTGGTATGTATCAGGTTTATCATATTGATAGTCATACATGTGTTGTACTCTTTACTCGTTTACAACTAACACGTTTGGTTTAAGAAATATATAGCTATATTTGGAAAAGTGAAAATTAAATTCCCATTGAAAAGAATGGTGAATAATGATATTTTTATCATTGAAAAGAATGATGTATAAAAGGATGTAAAGTCGAGTGTTGTTACATCTCGATTTTTAGTTGAGAAACTCACCAACATTCGTGTTGACAAAATTATTTTAACATACTTTTCAGGTAAATGAGAACCTTGGAGGCGTCGTGAGGGAGGAGATGGGACGAAGAACACGTGTTGTTTTGATGTTATGACGTGTGTGGACTTGTAATAATAATACTTTATGTAAATTTAGACATGTGCACTCTGATAAATAAACAAGTCCTTTAATATATTTAAGCGTTCTGTTTCGTGATTCGGCTATCGGCATCTGTCATAACCCGAAGTTAACTTAGTTAAGTCTTCCGCTGCTAAGATAAGATTTTCGGGGTGTGACATTTGAAAATATTATTCATACTTGATGTATTTATTTGTTTCCAATTGTATTGGTTAACTCTTCTAACATAATGGAGTGATTGTTGTGTATTTGTATATATAAGATAACTCAATTCTTAATACAGTTGAGGTTTATTTTACCATTTATCACATTATTCAACGCAAAGAGAAAGGTTTGGGTATAACCATCTTTAGTAACATAATAAAAGCTAAAGACTTGGCGTTCTTGATAAAAGACGACGGAGTAGCATCATTTCAAATCATCGGACAAGGTGTTTGTGGAGTAGTATACAAAACCGAATTACAAGAAAGCAGCCAAGTCAAAGCAATTGCATTAAGAAGGTAACACACACTTCAAAAGATATTGCAAAGCCCACTGATTCATGTACATCGATCATTTTTCGATCAAAAATTCATCAAATGAGAATGGAAATTATGACTGTCGGTAGGATCAGACATTGTAATTTAGTTCCGTTACTAGCTTATGTTCCCCGTCCAAATTGCCATTACCTAGGTTATAAATTCATTCAAAATGGCAGTTTACAGGATATATTACAAGTAGTTAAAGATGGTTCTTGAGAATTAGATTTGTTGGCTAGGCACAGGATCACACTAGGAGCAGCCACGGGGCTCAAGTATATTCATGTACCGTATCCCTTGTATAGTTCATAGGGATTTAAAGCCCTCCAACGTTCTTCTTGATAATGACATGGAAGCCCATATAGTTGATTTTGGGTTTGCGTTAAGGATCTCGTATTACGACACGCATGTTGAGACTTCTGATGTTGTTGGAACATTAGGATATGTTGCGCCTGAGTATTTTGAAAAGCAGGAAATAAATGAAAAGTGTGGCGTTTATAGTTTTTGGCTATTGTTCCTGAAGAAACACTAAGTGACCCCGGCAGATTACGGATAATCTTAGGGTCAAGTAGATGTTTCCCACGAGGGTTAGTTCCGGCAAGATTGTTATTCTTCTGATGACCTGCAAAACAGACACCGTGAGCTCGTCACTGAGAAGGGGGGGTACCTCCTTGTGACCACCCTCCGGCGTGAGAATCAGACTAGATTGCTCTTGAATATAAGTGTATATTAAGAGAAATGGCTAGAGCAGATATCAGATAATATATGAAGATATAAGATAATGATACCGTTCCAAGATGTTGGAGTATTTATAGCCGAAGGTAGGTTTCCAAGCAGGTACAGCCAGCTGTATAATATTCCTGTTCTACCAACTGTGGGCTACGCATGTGCCATGCTGGTGGTTGGTGGGTAGGCAGCGGCTGATAGTGACATGGCCGGCTGTGTACTGTTCCTTTTCCACCAACTGCAGGCTATGTACGTGCCACGACAAGGGTTGGTGAGTAGGCAGCGGCTGATAGTGACATTAAGTACTAGAGCGTGCTCCTCGTCGTACTGTTGTCAGTGAGCTGTCGCTGCTTTGGTCAGATCTTTTGTCCATACCTTGGCAGGTATAGTACAAAAGATCCTCCAGTAGCGTACGGACTGGCTCATTTGGGCGGGAGTATTCCCGGCTTTGTGCGGGAGTGTTCCCGGCTAGCTCATTCCTTCTTCAGGTGACATTACTGAATTATTTGAGAGTGCCTTGTGCGTGTAGCCTTGCTATTAGTGCGGGTAGCCTTCCCTGATGGCTTGTATCCGCAGCTGCGGGAACAAGCGGGCTACTTCACCATTGGGAGGCTTTTCCTGCGGGAACAGCTGGCGTACTGCGCGTAAGGTCTTCATCTCTCTGAGCATGGTGGGTCCTGCGGATCCAGTTGGTCTCTGCGCAGACGTCCCTCTTCAAGGTGAGTCTTGCGGGTCCAACTGGGCTCTTGCTGGGACCTACCTCTTCAGTTCCCGATTTTAGTGATGGGGAAATTTCCATCTTATGAGTTTTTTCGGAATACTTATGAGATGGGCTTGGTTGAATGGATGAGAATTATGTGGATTTCTAAGGATCCGAAACAAGTGATCGATCCAAATTTGTAAGGATCCGAAACAAGTGATCGACTTTATACTAAACTTTTTAGGCTTTAGTCATTTATTTTAACTAAATTTGTTTTTATAACTAAACTAATAATACTAAATAATTTTTTTTTATGTAAACTAATAATTTTCGTTTTTTAAATGGTGACGGTTTGTTTAATATGAGATAATGGAATGGACAATGAATTCCATGGTTTATCGGTCTGTTTTTTGATGAGAAAAAACAAATTTAGGTGTAGCATGTTAGGGATTTGATCATAGATTAGTACACAAAAACACGAATAATAGTGCAAGAGAAAAACTAATCAAGGATGAACACAAGAGATTTACTTGTTTTGGTCGATGTGAACTATATCCACGGGCTACAACTAGTGTGATTCTTTATGGCTCTGCCTCACTCGTGTGTGAATAATAATGTACAGGAGATCCTAAGGTTTACAGCTCGTTCAACTAGAAAAGATAAATTGCGACGAAGATGCAATAACGGGAGAGAACGATGCTTGCCAGAATCAGTACGCTACGACTGAAGTCAACATTTTCATCTTTTTTTTTTTGCAGTGAGAAGCTTCAGGCACCAGGGTTACTGAATATCTTAATAATATAGCATGATACATTTTTTGACTTTTCCCAATAAATAGGCTTACTAGTCTATATACTCGTGTGACACACGGGTTGAAAAAAAAATATTTAAAACATATTATAAATATAATATATGAAAATTTAAAAAGAGAAATATGCAATTTGCCTCCCTGGTTTATATCGTCGCTGGATGGGTTAACCACTGAAAACGAAATTGCGAATGTTGTACCATTGGATTTCTCGGGCGGGTTTTTTTGACTCCTACCGTTAGTTGACCATCAGTTGACTGACGGATGCCAAGGGCATTTTGGTCTTCATCTCTTAACAATAATAATAATAATAATCATATTAATAATAATAATCTCTCTTTCATCATCATCATCATCATCATCATCATCATCATCATCATCATCATCTACTTTCATCATCACCTTGTTCTCAATCTCTTTCTCTATCTGTGCAAACATATATGTGCGATGTGTGTTTGTTTGTGAATGTAAATGTTATAATAATAATAATAATAATAACCCCACCCACCCACCTTGTTCTCTCTCTCTCTCTCTCTCTCTCTCTCTGTGTGTGTGTGTGTGTGTACATACATATATGTGTGAATGTGTGTTTGTTTGTGAATGCAAATGTTATAAATAATAATAATAATCCCACCTACCCACCTTGTTCTCAATCTCTCTCTCCCTCTCTCTGTACATACATATATGCGTGACTGTGTGTTTGTTTGTGAATGCAAATGTTATGATGATGATGAAAAAGATGATCGGAGATGGCGATGATGATATAAATATCTGTCTGATCTTCATATTACAGATCTGAGCCATGGCGGTGACCATACCCAGAATTTTTCTTCCCGGGCTTTTTCGTCGGCGCTGAAGCCATTGGGTGGGTCGCTGGAACTTCCGGCGGTGGTGGTTGATATGGGGTTTGTTGACTTGGGGTTTCGTGAAAAAATGGGTTGTCAGAAGTCGGTGGCGGCGGTGTGGTTGAGTTTGCCGAAAAAATGGGTGGTGGAGGATTCTCCGGTGGGTGGTGGGTGTGACGGATAGGGCGAGTATGGTGAAGGTGATTAAGAAAGACTGCATGATGGTTGTTTGATGATTAATGGTTGTAATCCATGATATTGGAAAACCTGTAACTTTTTAGGGTTCTTTGGGTTGTTGTTGATTAGAGTTGTGTTTTTGGGATGTTGATTGAAGACGATGAAGGAGTTCATCAGTTTCTGGGTTAAATGATGAAGATGAAGAAAGGAGTTCATCAATTTATGGGTTACATGATGAAGATGAAGATATAGGGGTAAATATGTCATTTCAATAATTTTTAACAGGTCAAAGAAAAGTCAACTGTCGGTAGGAGTCAAAAAAACCCGATCAAGAAATCCAATGGTACAACATGCGCAAATTCTTTTTCAGTGGTCGATCCAGCTCCCGCCGATATTACCCAGGGAGGCAAATTGCAATTTCTCATTTAAAAATGAAATTAATATGTAATAAACAAAGCATCTTTTGTATTCTTTAGTGGGCCCGACTTAATTATCTTATCGTTGCGATGCACTTGTGTTTTTACGTATTTACAGGTAGCCGATATAAAAGAAGACAAATGACAAAAGGATATATACTTTATAACTAATATTGAAGTGAAATGATAAGCATTAAATATTAAACAAATATTGATATTTGGTACTTTTATTTATTCATCTTTTTGGAAAGAACATTTTGTTTATTTCCTTGTAAATAGCACATAAAAAAACATCCTGCTAATAAACTTTAGCTCTTTCCATTTTTGGGATGGTGAGGTGGCCAGGGAAACTAACAGTTGGCGAGTCTGATTTGCAGCGACGTTCTCCTCCACACCAAAAATGTGTTGTTGGACCAAGCTTCATTTAAACATATCAAACACACAAAAAAACACATATTGACCCGGGCTTTCATATATATAATCGTTGGGGCTAGATTCTTTGACACAAAAATTAACCCATCCCTCAATTACTTATGAACTCAAATAATCAAACCAAAATGGGACGCACATGGGAGTCCTATTTATAGTATAAATAGAGAGGCTAAGCCTAAATGAAGTCGTGCGATTAACAGCATGTCAAAAATGGTAGTGTGTTGGCTCAACCTTTAGACAAATCGTCACAAAATTGTAGGCGTGATCATACGGTCCATCTAATTCTTGAGGTCGGCATTCTTGTATGCCCTAATACTAACAGTGTAATCCAACTTTTGGATATTTTCATTTTAGTTCTTAAAATTCCACTTTAACTTAATTACACTTAGGTCCCTTGACTTTAAAAAATGTTCAGACTAGGCACGAAATTTGACGGGGCATTACTAATGCCTATAGTCGCACGGTTGTAGGGTTGTGCATGGTTAGTTTTAAGCTCAAAATGAACTAGAAAAACAAAGTTTTGGTTTTTAAAATTATAACAAAAAAACGATTATTATGCCAAGACTTTGAACCCATTATTTTTTCAACGCATTGCTTGATTTGAGTTTAAATTTATAAATCTAGGAAATGCGAAAAATGATGTGCTTTATCAATATAAAAATTTGACCGAAAATTGATTTTATCTTTCAGTTATGCATGTGAGCGAACCGAGCTGAAATGAAAAAAAAATAATACTTAGCGATAAACAACCGACTCTAATGAAAAGATTTCTTATTTCCGACATTAAAAGAAACTTTGAAATATACAGACCACACAAGATATATTTTTAAGCAAGCCACCGACAATAGACAATATATATCATCAAAATTTTCTTTCTTCCATTCCCACGTTATCTTTCCTCCATTCCGTGTGCCCATCTTAACATTCACTGTTTAAACTTTAAAGAGTAAAGCTACTGCTAGTCATTTTCTCACTATTTTCTTCGTAGTTTCTTCGTAATTTCTCTCCTAAAGTCATTTTTTCACACACATATTAATATTCGTCTGACCATACTTTAACTTTCCTCAAAAAGTCCGGCAAACAATAATAATATTGTGTGTGGAGGATCAATCTTTCCACATCGATCATATTCATGGCCATCGTCTCTCGCTTCTTTCTCCTCCTCTTTACTCCGGTTCTGAATCTTTTTCAAGGCAAAAAGGAGAAAGAGATACAGAGCGATTTCTATATTCGCATGCAAAAGAACAATTTGGGCTTGATCACCTTTAGTAACAACATTAAACCGGAAGACTTGGCGTTCTTGAAGGAAGATGATGGAGTAGCATCGCTTCAAATCATCTGTAAAGGCGCGTGTGGAGTAGTATACAAAACCGAATTACAAGCAAGCAAAGTCAAAACAATTGCAATAAAGAAGGTATTAGAGACTCCAAAAGACTTTGTAAAGCTCACTGATTCATATACAACGGTTACCGATCAAAAAGTTAAGCAAATCAGAAGAGAAATCTTTACCGTCGGACGAATCAGACACCGTAACTTAGTTCCATTACTAGCTTATGTTCCTCGACCATCTTGTCATTAGCTGGTCTTTAAATTCATGAAAAATGGCAGTTTACAGGATGTATTACAATAAGTTAAAGATGGTAGTCGAGAATTAGATTGGCTAGCTAGACACAGGATCGCACTAGGAGTAGCCACGGGGCTCGAGTATCTTCACATGTACCATATTCCTTGTATAGTTCATAGAGATTTAAAGCCCGCCAATGTTCTTCTTGATGATGACATGGAAGCCCATATAGCCGATTTTGGGGCTGCAGTATGGTTGCCGGATTTTGACACGCATATTAAGACTTCCGATGTTGTTGGAACACTAGGATACGTCGCGCCTGAGTATTTTGAAACGAAGGACGTAAACGAAAAGTGTGATGTTTATAGTTTTGGGGTGTTGTTAGCGGTTTTAGTGATGGGGAAGCTTCCATCTGATGAGTTTTTCAGATATACTTATGAGATGGGTTTGGTGGCATGGATGAGAAATTGTAAGGATCCGAAACAAGTGATTGATCCGAAATTGATGAGAAACGGGTATGAAGAACAAATGCTTCTTGTTCTTAAGATTGCTTATTTTTGTACACATGATAATCCTAAAGCGAGGCCTAGTAGTAGAGATGCTAGAATAATGTTGACTCAGATCCATCACTAATATGCAAGTTTGTGAATTTAGAGCAAGGATGCAAGAAAATGATGATGAAATTACACTAGTACCTTCAGCTGTTAATATCTCTCCATGTCATGAAGTTTTGTGTCACATGTTATTGTATTATCGTACCTCTTTTTTCTTCTATCCAAAATTCCAAATCATGTTTGTGTGGGAATATGTAACATGTTTTATATCATATATATTAATATTTTGTTGTTTAATAATTCATCTAAGAATTCCATTTTACCTTTTATCTGTTTATCCATTAATAATATGACATTTGCAATCAATTTGGATGATAATTGTTTTACACATTTGTGTACAAGAGGGATCTTTGGATCGGAAATAAGCCTTGAGCACCAACCATACGCTCGGAAATAAACAAGCATTAGAGAAAAGCCTTGAGCACCAGCCATTTGCTCAAGGCTTTTAAGACTTTGAATAATTGCAAGCCCCTCTTGATATCGAAAATCTCGCGTCAATCAGGGAAAATATAATTAAGAAAACCACATATAGTTCTAACTAGTTGGTTTACCCGCGCTTCGCGGCGCGGGCATGGAATTGCGAGTTGTTTTTGTTAGTTCACGTTAGTATTATGCATACCCTAATTGAAATGTGCGTTGGGAGTTTAGTTACATGATGTCTGGACGAAGCATTCATAGCTTCGTTACAAAATGTTAAAGATAGCATTGCATACATAGTTTCACATAAAGGAAAGTCACAGATGTTGTTGACTTCTTATTTATAATGCATTTCTTATTTAAAATATGCATAGAGATTAGACGAAGCATACATGGCTTCGTTACAAAATGTCAACACTGATGCATATATAGTTGATGAAGCACACACCTTCGTTACCAAATGTTAAAGCTGGCATTCTTACATCAACGAAGTGTACCTGCAATTACATGGGAAGATAAATGTCGAATCACACAACAAATAATCTGATTGTCTCCTTAGCGAAACTGAAAAGCTGCCCAATGTTATCAACGTCAACAAAAACCAGAGTTGTCTTTTATAAAGTCAAGTAGTTCTATAATAGAATTTGAAAAAATCATATAGGTATTTAACTATTTTGAGGTCCAAACAATTTCATATAAAAAGGCTAATGTAAATATGCGTGGCACTTGGTAGAAAGTTTAGTATTTCTCAAAAATTAGATATTACGATTTTAAATTTCTAATGTTTTGAATAATAACCCACAGAAAGAACTAATACATGTGATCTCATAAAAATGTCCTACCATTTACTATTACTATTGTAGACATTCATTCTTGGGCCCATGGTGTTACATTGTGTAATGCCCTGTTACCGGTACCTCACATTTGGACGTTGGATTTACTCATTAACATAGTTCTAATCATCAGAGTTAATAAAAACATTCGCGAAATATAAAAACTTTCATAAAATATTACATAACTTGTCTTAATCAAACATCTTGTCTTTCAAAATAAACAACATTAAACATAAACGTCTTGAGTCTTCCGATGCCAGCCTCTTATTCGATGCCACGTGTTCCCCTCAAGCGAGCTGTCTCATCCTACTCACCTGCCTGCATACTAAAAGTCAGTTACGCTGAGTGAGTTCTAGTTAATCAGGCAACATACAATACGTCCATACACATTCTTATATGCGCACCCGTAGGTACATATACATACATAGTTCTTTACCTTCCTTCATACGTTGATACTACCATACTTTCCTTCTTACCTTGTTACACATACACATATACATATACTTCGTCCTAAAACATTCGCAGATATTATTAGGGTCTGTTCCCTACATTCGCGGATATTATTAGGGTCCGTTCCCTACATTCGCGGATAGTATTAGGGTCCGTTCCCTACATTCGCGGATAGTATTAGGGTCCGTACCCTTTCTAACCATACCTTCCATACCTTTCTCTACATTCGTAATTATACTTTCTTACGTACACACATCATATACCTATATACCAATCATATCTTTAAACTATCCCTTAATGATACATGCAATATCCGAAGATCGTTCATGCATCGTCAAGCATTCATTCATACATAAATTATATAAGACATACACTTACCACTTAAGGTAAGTGTATTAACAAATCACATCGAGTATGCACACAGCCCTGAAAACATAACAAGGAAGTGGGGCTAGAAACTCACCTGAATGCGGTTACGTTCACCGTTAATTGTAATCTCTTTCTTTAATTGAGCACGACTAACTTTATAACAATTACACGTATTAATTACTATCACTTTCCATATCGTATTTCTAGTTTAATTATAACTCTCAACGGACGAGGGTTCGGGGACAGCGCCCCTGGCAGCGGGGTTCTAGGGGCGGCAACCCCTAGCGGGGTCCAAGAGGCAGAGCCCCTGGCTGGGGTTATTCACCCACTCATTAATTGTCTTAAGGTATTTTCCATTAGGATTTCAAATTATTATTTTATTCACCCACTCATTCGTTACAGCAAATTAAGCCTAATTCGACAGCCTGATTCGTGGTCTAGTACTGGATTACTTTTACTTAGCGTACTTAGGGTTTTCATTTATTTTAACTCTCCTGTACATGTAAGCGGGCATAAATGTAAGCGAACTTAACTTAAGCGAACTTAACTTAAGCGAGCTTAGCTGCAGACGAACTTAACAGGAGCGAACTTATCAGTGGGCGAAGTTATACGTTAAGCGAACATATATACACGCGAACTTGCTCAGCGAACTTGTAGCAGCAGCTACGGTTTTGTTCTTAATCCTCAAAATCATCTCCGTTTTAACGTGTAACCCTTTGATATGATACTAACTAATCCCGCGAACATTCCCCTGATCATTTTCGGTTAAAACTCGGCCTGGAAAAGCATAAAGGTTGGACCATTAAGCTTAAAAACGTTTAAAACTAGATCTAGGTTCTTTCTTTAACGAGCCGTTCATAACCGCAGGCTTAAGTTCATTTTAACATCAAGTCTGCTACTTTAATACTCGTTTATACCCGATCTACTCTAGGTTTACATTTCGAGACTAACCGTTTATAAAAATGTAAACTTTACGATCAAGAATATACCTTTATGCGTTCTTTAGGCCTCGGTTATCTTGGTTATGAACTTTAGATCTTGTATCTATCTTGTATAATGAAAATCTATCAAGAATCAACGTTTGTTTAGCCTTAGATCTCTATCTCACCCTCACGACAAAAAAGTGGCTATGTTTGTGTGTGTGTTTGGAATGTGTAGGCAAATATGGAAAGATGGAATGAGGATTTAGGGTTTTAGGGTGGTTTAAGGGGGTATTTATATCCCTTAAAGCCCATGGACCTAAGGCCCATTACCCTTTAGTCCACCATAATTAATCCAAGTCCATGATCTTTTCTTTGTTAATACTAATTAATTATTTATGTCCAATAACTAAGTGCGACTCTCTTTTATTAAATATGAAAATTTTAGGATGCTACATATTGATATTGGTCCTTCAACTAAGATAAGATTTATAAATTTGAGTTCTTAAGGTTTTAAGTAGAATCAGCCTGGATTAAACCCAACACCCTACAATAATTACAGTTTCAAAAGTTCTTCAAAAGTTACAATGTGTGTATTTTATTTTTCACGTTTCCCTCTACAATATGAAATTTGAAACATTATTATTTTACACAAATTGAAAAATGTACAACTACACACATAAACCTGTCATCCACAGTCATCAATCCAAATTTAGAATATTCAACATCCTAACAGATTATTCAAACACATGGCAATAACTTAGCCAAAAGGTAAATCAACTTACGTAGTTGTTTAACAATATGATATACTCATATACCTGATGCAAAGAAGCAAAGAAGATGAATGGGAAGCCTGACTTAGTTCTTTCTTCCTTTCATAAAGCATCTGATGAACTTCCATATTGCAACCATGTCGATATTATAGTCTGTCCGCCTTCCTTGCAGATTGCAGATCCATGAACATGAGTTGAAGCAGAGAAACCAATATAGGAGAAAAACCCTATGGGTAACGCATTTTTGTCTTCAAATGGTTGGTTTTCATTATCTACTTACATAAACACTTAAAACATTATAATAAGCGTTTTTTACTTCTGATGAAACAGCTGAAGCTGGTTTTAACCGGAACCGATTTTGGCATAGAACCTGATTTGTATAGCTTTTCCAACTAACATCAGAGCTATCAAACACCTTACCATCCAGATAATCAATTAAATAACTAACTTTTCCAATTTTCCTCCAATTTTTTCACCGATTTCCCGTTCCAGAAAACCTAAAATTCTCGCCGTGAACAAAACCATAAGCCGAGAGTTCAACTCCTCTGTATCAAAATGAATATAAAATCAGCGACTAAAGAGTTGTTCTGCGTTTCTAAGAATCGCCGACGGTTGGTTTCTGAACGCCCCAGGAAATAAGAAAGTCTATTAAACTTTGAAACCCCAGCCCGCCGTGATCATCCGGCGAAGGTCTGCGAGCCTCCTTTTTCTGGTTGCCATTAGTGCGTAAACTAAGAACATGGGAGGCAGGTATACAAGGACACGCCAAAAGCAAAGTTAATACGTGTCAAGATATGTAGGCTTTAAAGGAGTTGTACAGCACGAATTAGCAATAGTAGCACTACAACAGTACCATTCTATGAGTACCAGAAACTTTTTCTAGTTTACCATCCTTTTCTACAATAGATTACCATCCTTTTTCTAGTACTTCTACCCATGTGTAGGGGTGTCCAAAATACCCAAACCCGATTAACCTAATCCGACCCGAACCCGAATAAGCTAATTAGGGTCGGGTTAAATAGGGTCAAAAAGTATTAATCGGGTTATTCGAGTTGACCCGAATAACCCGAATTGTTAATAGGGTCGGGTTTTAGGTTCATTTTTGAAAAGAAATCGGGTTTCGGTTAACCCGAATAACCCGATTAGTGATAATACTTTACTTCAAATACAATAATGAAAATGTGAAATAAACACTAAAAGTTTTATAGAGGAGTTAATTATTTTGCTTGTTCATGAACCATTAGACTGGAAATTCTTTTAAAATAAGCGCAAGAACATGAACAAATATATCACTCGTTCATCTATGTTCGTGAACACTCGTTTATGATCGTTCATTTAAGTTTGTTTACGTTCGTTCATGTTCGTTTACATATTAATAGAAAATTATTAAATATTATTTGCATTTAGAAATTATATCACCACAATATGTTTATATTTGTTTATTTTTGTTCATTTAAATGCGTTTATTTGTGTTCGTTTATGTATGTTTGTTTTCGTTAGCGTATGTACATGTTCAGTCATGTCCGTTTGTATTTGTATAATTGTGTTCATTTATGTTCGTGAACTGTTCGATTAGATTTTAAATGAACGATCATAAAAAAACAAGAACATGTTAGTTTTTAACTAACGAACATGAACACAAATATTTTTTCGATTAAATGTTCGTGATCGTATTCATTTAAAGTTAAACGAACGAACATGGGCATGCCTTTGTGCATGTCCGTCCGGTTCGTGTACAAACCTATATGTAATTATTAGATAATTACTTGTGAAAGAATTTGAAAATTGAGTGGAATGAGAAATTTTGCAATCCACGAGTTACAAGCATAAAAACCAACTTAAAATTATAAAGTAACATGGTCAACCCGATTAACCCGACTAAACCGACCCGACTAACCCGAAACCCGAATAACCCGAACCCGACTAACCCAAAACCCGATCGGGTTGACCCGATTAACACCCCTACCCGTGTGTATGTATCCCACAATTTAGAGCATTCCCATTCTATACCTTATCCCTAAATTTAAAATTACATAAAAACACATTGTATTTTCTCTCTTGTTTTCAATTAAATGGTACCTTTTTATACATTTATCATTACCATTTTTCTTTCATTTATTCACAACCACTTTCAAAATACATTAAAAAAACTATATTGGGTGAACAGTAGCTTTTCAAATATAATAAAAAAATAACCACGTTTTCTAAAATATAAAAAATCTTCACTCATAACACTCTAAATCACTCTTTAAATTATAAAAACACCCCTCACATAAAATAGAGGGTTAAATGAGATTGCTCTTATAATCACTAAATTAAAAACTAGAAAGTAATAATCAGACTCTTAATCTAATAAACTGAATAATAACAGAGATAATGAATAAGTGGTACCAGATAAAAAGTCATCGAATGTCAGATTAAAATAGTATTAAAACACACAAAAAGGAGTAACAACATAAAAAACATGAATTTGAAAACAATGGAGGGGGTGGGAAAAGGAAGTTGAGATCGTCGGGGGATGGGAATCCCGAATCGATGTGAAATTGTATCGTCAGAGTTATCCTCGAGAATTGTTAAAAAAATCGTGGATCAATGGCAAGAAAAATTTAGTACCTAAATAAAAGGGTGTTTTTTTCAATTGGCTTTAAAAATTAAATTTTTAAATGAACTTATTGGGTTAAGATTCGGGTTGTGCAATTTCATTTTTTTTTTAACAAAGACGGGTATAAATGAAGGGGTAATGAGAAAATATTGATCCTTTTATATATAACACAAAACGAACTACATCTGGATAATGGGTAAGCGAGCAACAAGTTGCGCCACTATCCCCTTTTGAATCGCAAAGCCTATTCTACTAAATATAAATCCTTGGTTCCTCGGGCTCTGCGAGTCACTGTGGACCACCTTCTGCACCCGCTCCAAGAAGCGAACCGCCTCGGGAGCTAGGGATCCAAAAGTGTCGAAGGCAAATGGAATGAACACGTGCTGATTCTCCAAACACAATGTCTCATGCTTAGCAACCTTCCTAGACTCCGCTCTCAAAACCGCATGTCCCGGTACGAAGCCACTGTCTCTCAGCCCCACCAACGGGGACACCCCAGTGAGGTCAACACACGCATGCTTACCCCGGATAAGCCTAAATATTAAGTCGTGTTGTTAACAACAAGCTGTCAAAAAATGGTAGTGTTGGGCTGTTGGCTCAACCTCTATAGCGGGTCGTTACAAAATTATTGACATGATCATACGGTCCGGCTAATTTTTGATGTCGCCATTCTTATATAGCCCTAACACGGGAGTGTAATCCAACTTTTAGATATTTTCATTTTAGTCCTTCAATCAACTTTGGCTTAGTTACACTTAGGTCCCACGTTATCTTTCCTCCATTCCGTATGTCCGTGTTTTTCCTTTTCTTCAATCATTTTCTATTATGTTCTTCGTAATTTCTTCACCATTTCATTAGTCCCATCATCGTCAATTTTTCACACGTAAATTTTCCATTATGTTTTCTCGTCCTATCATCATCATCATCATTATCATATCGTCAATTTTCTTTCGTCATTTTCCATTATGTTCTTTGTAATTTCTTCAGACAATATACTTAAATTTTCCACTATTTCAACAAACAATAATATTGTGATTGGAGGTCAATCTTAATTTCCACGTCAATGGCCATCATCTCTCTCTTCTTTTTCCTCCTCGTTAGTCCGGTTCTGAATATTATTCAACGCAAAAAGAAAGCGAAACAGAGAGATTTTTATAAACTCATACAAAAGAACGATTTAGGCTTGATCACCTTTAGTAACTTGATAACACCTGAAGACTTGGCGTTCTTGAAGAAAGGTGACGGAGTAGCGTCGCTTCCAATCATCGGAAAAGGCGCATGTGGAGTAGTCTACAAAACCGAATTACAAGCAAGCAAAGTCAAAACGATTGCAATAAAGAAGGTATTAGAGATTCCAAAAGACTTTGCAAAGCTCACTGATTCATATACAACGGTTACCGATCAAAAAATTAAGCAAATCAGAAAAGAAATCTTTACCGTCGGACGAATCAGACACCGTAACTTAGTTCCATTACTAGCTTATGTTCCCCGCCTCCCCGGCCATTTAGTCATTACCTAGTTTTTGAATTCATGAAAAATGGGAGTTTACAGGATATATTACAACAAGTTAAAGATGGTAGACGCGAATTAGATTGACCGGCTAGACACAAGATCGCAGTAGGAGTAGCCATGGGGCTCGAGTATCTTCACTTGGAACATAATCCATGTATAGTTCATAGAGATTTAAAGCCAGCCAATGTTCTTCTTGACGATGACATGGAAGCCCATATAGCCGATTTTGGGGCTGCAATATGGATGCCGGATTTTGACACGCATGTTGAGCCTTCCGGTGTTGTTGGAACACTAGGATACATCGCACCTGAGAATTTTGAAATGAAGGAAATAAACGAAAAGTGTGATGTTTATAGTTTTGGGGTGGTGTTGGCAGCTTTAGTGACGGGAAAGTTTCCGTCCGATGAGTCTTTCAGGAGCACTTATGAGATGGGTTTGATTATGTGGATGAGAAACTGTAAGGATCCAAAACAAGTGATCGATCCGAAATTGAGGGGAAACGGGTATGAAGAACAAATGTTTCTTGTTCTTGATTTTGCTTGCTCTTGTACACTTGATAATCCGACAGAGAGGCCTAGTAGTAGAGATGCTAGAAAAATGTTGACCGATAAATCGCTATATGCAAACAAGGATGCAAGAAAACGATGAAACATACCACCCGCGTTAATTGCTATCCATGTCAAGTTTTATGTCAAAATTGTATCATTTTATTCATCTTACCTCTTTAATCTTCTATCCAAATGTTTGTATGGAAATATGTAACATGTTTTATATCATATTAATATTTTGTCCTTTAGTAATTCATTTAAGAATCTCATGTACTCTTTATCTCTGATTATCCATTACAAACGGCATTTGCAATCAATTTGGATGATAATTGTTTTATACATTTGTGTTTGAAAATATATGGACCAGAGGGGTCTTTGGATCGGAAATAAGCCTTGAGCACAAATCATACGCTCGGAAATAAGCCTTAGGGAAAAGCCTAGAGCATCAATCGAATGCTCAGGGTTTAAAACTCTTAATAATTTCGGGGCCCTCTTGATATCTGAAATTTCAGGTAATAATTAAGAAAACCACAATTTAAAATCACTATATTAAAAACTAGAAAGTAATAATCAAACTCTTACTCAAATAAACTGAGTGATAACCGAAATAATGAATAGGTGATACAAGATATATAAAAAGTCATTGAAGGTCAGATTAAAATAGTATTAAAACACACAAAAAACGAGTAACAGAAACATCATGATCGAATCTGAAAACGATGGAAGGGGTGGGAAAATGAAGCTGAGATCGTCGGGGGATGGGAATCGAGGCTGAATTGCTTTGGAGGGGACACCCCCCATTAGATCAGCTAGTGACTTTCTAATTGGAGTCACTTCAAAATATATTACAGTGACACTCGATGTTTCGTTTATATCCAGTCCCATGGCTCCAATCTCAACAACATAAGTCCGTAGCTGACTATGGACTTTGGCGAACAAAAATGGAAATCTTATGCCAAATTAATGACCTTTTCCACAACAAATCTAGAACTGGGCTAGCTTTTGAAATGCATATTTAATATTTCAGAATCTTTGTAACCTTTTGAAACATAACACGGATTTGAAACAGTCTAGTGTATGGTTTAGCAAAACAAGATTCTAAGGCACTATTTAACAACAGAAGATCCATAAGAACATACATCAAACTAAGGGGAACATACATCACCAATACTGCCCCCAAACAAGTCGTATGAAGCCACACGGGTTAATAACGGGAGCATTACCTGCTGCTTTGTCCATTCATAATAAAGACAAAGAAATCAATCCTAATAAAGATAATGCTCCACCGGAAGCAGGTAGTAAAACTGGCATTCTGAATTTAGAGCAGATGGCTCAATTGGCGACACATTCTTTGTCGAAGAGTGGCTTGAACAATTTCAAAATAGCAAATAGGCAACAAAGCTGAGTCAACAAAGGACTAGCCTGGTTGTATGGAGATCAAGAGCAAAGTCAGGCTCAACTCAAGACATTTGAGTAATTTCTCCAACAATTTCCCATGTCAGTATGGTAAGAGTGCACAGATAACTTTATGATGTAGATAACTATAATGACTTCTTTTAATAAATGACAAACAAGCTTGACTAGTTAGAAAAACAAGTCTCTTTTCTTTATTGCTTTTAAATATATAAACTCAAGTTTAAGTTATATTACATCTTTAATCAGTAAGATTATTGAAATTAATATAACTAGTTCATAAAAATCAGAAGACTGGTTTCCTTCCACTCAGTTTGAGAGAAAGGATTTGCTTTTATGAGCAGCACTGCATATTTATAATTTTTGTAGAAAAGTATACAGATAATCCTTGTAGAATATAACACAAATTAAAACTGTTTGTTTTACAGTTTAGCAAAACTTGTTTCGAAACACACGATACAAAAGGTTTGACATGTAAAGCACAATTTGAAAATTGAAACTCCATAAGAAGTAGAACACACATCAAAGAGAGACCAAAAGAAAAATAGCAACATAACACCTGATCTGATAGAACTGTATTTGATCATAACGTCTTGTTTTGTTCCCTATAGAGGCACCATGCTTTCAACATAACACCTGATCTGATCGAACTTCAAATTTGGCAAATGAAATTGATGACCCGAAGTGAATTGTAATGATTTCAAACATCTATTCTTCTTGTTATAAGTCGGTACACTCACCACATTCCTGGATAACTTGCACGGATAAAAGATAATCTCGTCCATATTAACAGAAGCTACAGGGAAAGGAAATTCTTGCTGATCATTCGAAGGCTCGGGGATATTTATGACTTGTCTGACCCAAACACGGTTTTCATAGTCTTGTAATATCCAGATATGCATTTCGGTTTCCGTCACTTCATCATAACAACAAACTGCAATACAGTCATTGACTTTAATGATGTATAGAGGATATATTTCACCTTTAAAGTCATAGCACAAAACACCTTGAGGCGGCTTAATTATCGAAAACTTCTCTGTTCGTAAGTCAAATGCCAAAATTTCAAGCGAGTCTTCAAGCATTCGATGTACTACGCTATTAACACAAACACTTTGGCTGAAAAAATCGACGCAAAATCGATCCCAACAAAAACCAATCGGGAGCTCTGCATGGATCGTTCTCCATGCATGAGTTGACGTGGAGAAAATCATAACCGATTTAAGCTCTTTCCTCATGAGCAAAACCTTATGTTCGTTTCTAGACTCGTCGAACCCAAAAAAGTAACACGTTTCAATATTCGTGACAGCATCAGGATCGGGGAGCTTTAGAATGTTACGCGTGCTAGGGTTAATGAGGAAAGCGTGATTGACGTGAGCGCCCATGAAGTAGTTGAGGTGAGTAAAAAATACTAAGCCGTTCAAATGTTCAGCTTCGGTAAGATCATGAGGATAATTATAACAAGGGCCGTCGAGTGTGATGAGATGAGTGACGGGTCCACCGTCAGTGGCTGCGGATAGAAAGTGGCGATTGCGAGTGAAGTAATTGCAAGCGGCAATGAAAAAGGCGGTGCGATGGGCGCGAGTGAGGTGGCGTTTGGTGAATGATGGATGGTTGATGCGGGTGAGCCATGGTTTGGAGAGTGATCGGAAACGGAGTATGGATTTGACGGGGAGTCGGAGTAGGATCTCTTCGATTATTTCATCTGGAACTGAAGTGTTTGCCGTTGCTCGTTGACCTAGGGTTTCCATCATCCGGAGAAATGGAAGTCGAAGACAGGGTTTGTATCTTTATACTCTACTTAACTTTTTAGGGTTTAGTCCTTTTATTTTAACTAAATTTGTTTTTATAATTAAACTAACCCTAAATAGTTGGTTTTTTTAAGTAAAGTAACAATTATCTTTTTTTCAAATGGTAACGGTTTGTTTGGTATGAGGTAATGGAATTAACGATGAATTGATTAAGGCAACATAATTAATGGAATGGACACTGAATAATATTCATCATTGTCATTCCATTGAGATGTTTGGTTATCATGTGAGAATGAAATTAATCATTATTTTGTGTTGTATGTTTGATAGACAAAAAAGACGAAGAATAAAATAAAAATGGTGGTGAGTGACGGAGGTGACTGCTTATGGTAGGTGGTGGTGGTGATGGTAGTGGGTGGTGGTGGATGGCGACATTGGTGGTGATACTAGGTGGTTGTGATGGGCGAAAGAGGGAATGAAAAGAAAATAACACTCGGTTATTTCTTTCCTCCTTAGTCCTTCCTATAGCACACTTCATGCTATTTACACCTACATATGGTTCACAATGGGTCTTGACTTATTTGAGGGTCAGGATACCCATTGGGCTTCAAGCCCATAGACCCTATAACGGGTTTCTTGTGATTGTAGTTTGCAACTTTGCATCGTGATCCAACTAAATGAGAAAACATCTCACATCATGAACTTGGAAGGTTACTCATTTGAACTTTGAAGTGCTACCCTAGTCCTTACATTAACCGTGCAGGGTTTGGTAACAAGCACAATATATTACAATACAGTACAAAATCTTTAATACATGTAGAATAAGAAAATGGGACAGCAAAATCGAAATCACTTGAAACGTATATACGAATTTGTTAAAAATGTTCATTAACACAAAGTAGGAAAAAAAAAACTGATACTCTTATGTGTATTGGATATAGTGGTTCATCACTTCATTGATGCATTTTTGGTGCTCATTATTATATGAAAAGTTTCAAATAAGATAAAACTGATACTTCAAGAAAAGAAACAAGAATATTACTATAATTTATTTAGATATATATGTGTGGTAGGAGTAGAGTATTTAATTTAAAGCAAGAAGGGTAATATAGTCATAGACCGAGTAAACGGGAGACCTTGACTTCATAATTTCAGTGGACCTTGACCTCATAATTTCGGTGCTTTGCTTTCATAATAATAAGGCTGTTGAATGTTGATTGTTTTGTCCCTCATTACAAATGGGGTGTGAATGACATGGATGCCGTATGGATTGGTTTTGGTTGATTTATTTTTATATGTTAGTAATATATTTCATTATCTGATGTTGATATTGAACCGTGTTAAATAATCTAAATTTACTTTGTCCTTTATAGATATTATCGTGATTTGGGTTGTGGTATTAGGTAACCTTTTTAGTAGAGGTAAAACTAGAATTGAATCAAAGATGCTTGAATGTAGTGGTTGTGAGAAGTTTGACGGTCGACTTGAGTTTTGACAAGATAGGAAAAAACTGAGGATTGTGCGTTGGGATCAAGTGTTTGTGTAGTGTCTCTTAAACCAAGGTAGTCAATTTTACGGGGTAATTTCCCAGTTGAGTAGTGATTCAAGAGGTTGTGCATGTTTGGTCGTGTGAGAATATGACAAGCTATACATTTGATGATTGTATTGACTCGAAAATGTGTTTACACATGTGGGTTCAAGAACATCATCCATATCATTCAAGAACGCATTAATTGATTAAAGGTGCATACCTAAATTGCTTGTAGTTCTCATATCTCACTAGCTATGGTGAAGGCCACTCTCCTGATGAGTTGGACCCCCCCAACCCCCCAAATGGCAGGGGGGGGGGGGGGGGCAAGTGTTCCCTGGTGTTTTCAGCCCTAAAACGTCATAACTAGGAGCCATTAAAAATGTTCTAATGAACAGAAGACGATGGTTGATCATCTGAATTTAGATGTTGTACGGAAAATGACTGTGTGACATCAAAGTTTAAATTTAACGGTTCTAAAAGACATCAAAGTTTAAATTTAACTGTTCTAAAAGATCTTATGTTTTCATCACAAAATGTTCACTTTGGTTGTCTATAACTAGTAAACAGTGTTCGTATTCATGCCACAAAAAATTAAAGAATGATTTTTAATACCAACACCTTTGTATCATGATGTCTCTCACAATAAATGTTGTAGTTTGTATCGATTTTGAACATGGAATATTGGTTTTAAATAATTTTAACTATATGTTATATTGGCAAATAACAGTCTTAATTTAACTCTAGGCTAGTGGTGATCCCAACTAAAGGTGTATTTTTTACCAACGGTTCTCAACTAACGAAGTTATCCATATGTTAATCTACGTTTACGTGGCACGCCAACGTTAATAATCATTTGTTTCTTTCTAATAAAATTGGTTTTAAATAATCCAAAGTATGTGAAAAAAGATTTAGAAGTGGGGCTTATTTTAAACATTTGATCACAAGGGGTGTTGGGTATTATTTTAATCACAAGAAGGGTTTTGGGGGTTATTATTGGCGAATAAGAGAGTAATAAGAGAACGGAAAGCTTTATGTCAGAGTAAGAGTTAATTGTCACTGCTAGTGGTGAATAAGAGTTAAATTGTCATTGCTAGTGCGAATAAGAGTTAAATTGCAACTGTTAGTGGCGAATAAGTGGTTTACAAGTCGGATCTCTCTTACACCCCTATTGTTCCCTTATTCTTCAATACTAACCCCGAAAACATCTCTTGTGATTAATAATAATACCTGACACCCCTTGTAATCAAATATTTGAAATACACACCACTTTTAAAAAAAATCAAAATATACCTTATTGGCAAATAACAGTCCTGGCTAAATGTGTATTTTTTCCAACTGTCCACTAAACGTGCCACATAAGCAACATGCTAACTGAGTTAACCATGCGTTAGTTGCAAACCGTTGGAAAATATACACGTTGACTTAAGACCGCCACCACTCAAATGTGACGTTGGAACGGTTATTTATCAACATGTCGTAGTTAGGATTATTTCTTTTTAACATTTTCTTTTGCCAATAGATAAATGAAGTTGTGTTATGTATGATATATACTTCGTGGAACCTGATAATGATCCTCCATCGAGGGATGTTTGCCATCAACGTGAGTGTGAAAAGATTTAATTCAATTTCAAGCACATGCCACACGCTTTGTGTGATTTAGTTTTCTTACATATATAACAACCTAGCCGAAACTAGCACTTGAAATGTACTGCTAGTCATAAAGTAAGTCGGGTCCATTAATCAGTTCATATCTTGCACTTTATTGATCATAGCTTGTATTACGATTATTGAACACTTTGGGTTTATATTTATATGAAGAAAATTACAATGCAAAATAGTAATAATTAATGATCATAATAACTTTTAAATGTTTTAAATTGGTATAAGAGTTGAATATAGTAAGAAAAAAAAATTCGAAGCTATAACCTTCTAATGAATTATTTGTGATGGTTGGGTAGTGTTTGGTACATAAGAATGATAGACATAATGTAATAGATTATTGTGAGAAAAAAAATGATTTTTAGTTGGTCGATGAATGAACTAAACACTTCACAAGAAATCTCATTTAATCAAAAACATTAATTCGTACCTCATGCTTTTTTTTCCATTCAATTTCTCTCACGTTACTTTTCTCAACACACATGACCACCACCACCGCCACCCCCAAAACTGTCACCATCGCCGCGCACCAGTAACGATGTCACAACAAAGGTGCCACCATTGTCGCCACCATCACCACCACCACTGCCCATGTTTGACCATTACCACCGTTGCTACCGCCACAACAACCATCGTCCATACCATTCCTTCGAAACCACGACATACAAGACAAATGAATGGTAACTATTGGAGATAGGGTATGTTTGTCATCTATAATTCATTCAATTTATAATATGTTAACAAAACCAGACAAATGAATGGTAATTATTCACTTCATTCCATCAATCCATGGTCCACTTCATTCATCATCCATATCATTCCCTTGAAACCACGACATACCTCACATATACTATTTTCTTCAAACAAATCAATAACAAAATGATTTGGAAGCTAAGACTAGAGGTGTGCATAATCCAGTTCGGTTATTAGTTATTACTCACCCTAGTTGGCACGTTATAAGTTAGACAAAAAAAAAATCTCGTCCCCTTGGACAACAAGTAGTAGAATCGTTAATTTGCAATAAAGCAAGGGCAAGCTGGGAATTATAAGTGCATCAAGCTGCAGGAAACTTACCATGTTTAACTTTTGAACAATAAAAAAAAAAATCTAAGTCTTTGAATCCTTACACATCATCAACTTTTCCTCACGGCAAGTCTCCACACTTCAATTTTCCACAAGTCTGACAAACACCAACACTCTTATTATAAACCAAATCAAACCTTGTCATATTTTATATATTTATACTTCTTCACTAAACCATCACATCTCCATTATCACCGATAATGGCCACCGTCTTCAACCTCATTCTCCTCCACCTCTTAACTCTCATAATATTAACCCAATCCCGCTTAACCCTCCTACCCACCGACTATGATTCCATGCTATCAATCCACAACGCCTTAGGCATCGGCATCTCCACCGGCTCCACCAGCATTTGCAACGCCGCCGGAATATTCTGTGAACGCAGACTCTCCAACGGCACCACCGTGCTACGTGTCACACGTATTGTCTTCAAACACCGCCGCTTAAAAGGCTCAATATCTCCGGCCATCGGAAAACTATCAGAGCTTAAAGAACTCTCGTTACCCAACAACCGTCTAGTTAACCAAATACCAACACAAATATCCAATTGCCGGAAACTTTAAGTTTTAAACCTTCGGAATAATAAGTTTTCCGGTGAAGTACCCACCGGATTATCTTCCCTTGTTCGGCTTCGGATACTTGATCTGTCGTCTAATAAGTTTTCTGGTGATCTTAACTTCTTGAAGTATTTCCCGAACCTTGAAAAACTCTCCCTGGATAATAATATGTTCACCGGGAAAGTACCCGCCTCGTTGCGGTCGTTTCGCAACCTTCGGTTCTTTAATATCTCCGGTAATAGCTTCCTGGAAGGTCCGGTACCGGATATGAACCAATTGGAATCTCCAATGGGGAGTAACAAACTTGTTCCAAAACGTTATATTTTCGCCGAGTCTAGTAATAATAATAGTAATAGTATTGCATCGGCCCCAGGGCCTGCTGGTGGGCCGGTGCATAAACAACAACATAAAAACAAAGTAAAGAAAATCATTCGTTGGATCCTCGGGTTTTCGGTTGGGGCACTAGCAGGAATTATATGCGGGGTGATCGTGTCGGTCCTGTTTAAGTTGATTCTGAATGCTATTAAGGGCCGAAAGAATGATTTTGGCCCGACGATATTGAGTCAACAGATTAAGGCGGAAGAACTCGCGTTTTTGGAGAAAGATGAGGAAGTTGCATCACTTCAAATTATTGGGAAAGGAGGTTGTGGTGAAGTTTACAAACGTGAGTTACCCGAATGCAAGATTAAAACAATTGCAATTAAGAAGGTTGTACAGCCTCCAAAAGATGCTGATGAGCTTACTGATGAAGATACAAAGCTTCTCAATAGAAAGATGAGACAAATCAAGTCGGAAATCCAAACCGTCGGTCAGATCAGACACCGAAACTTGCTTCCGTTACTAGCGCATGTTTCCCGACCAAATTGTCATTACCTTGTTTACGAGTTCATGAACAATGGAAGTTTACAGGATATTTTACAACAAGTTAAAGATGGGACCCGAGTGTTGGATTGGTTGGCCCGACACAAGATCGCGCTAGGAGTGGCAGCCGGGCTAGAGTATCTTCACATGAGCCATACTCCTCGTATAGTTCATAGAGATTTGAAGCCTGCCAATGTTCTTATTGATGATGACATGGAAGCCCGTATAGCTGATTTTGGGCTGGCAAAATCGATCCCGGATGCTGACACGCACATGACGAGTTCCAATGTTGCTGGAACTTTGGGATACATCGCGCCTGAATATCATTTAACGATGAAGTTTACGGATAAATGTGATATTTATAGTTTCGGGGTGTTGTTGGCCACTTTGGTGATGGGAAGGCTTCCGTCGGATGAGTTTTTTCAGAGGACTTCTGAGATAAGTTTGGTGAAGTGGATGAGGAATGTGATGACGGGTGAGGATCCACAACAAGCGATTGACCCGAGTTTGCTGGGCAGCGGGTATGAAGAACAAATGCTTCTTGTTCTTAAGATTGCTTGCTTTTGTACAAGCGATGATCCGAAAGCGAGGCCCGATGGTAAAAATGTTAGGTTGATGTTGGCTCAAATCCACCAGTGATATGCAAGTTTGTGAATCTAGAATAAGGATGCATATAAAAATATAGTAGCTCCAGTAGCTTTCCAGATTTAGTTTTTACTTTCAGTTGCTCTTGGGAAGATGATGTGTCTCAATATCCTTAGTGACATTGAGACAGAACTCCATCAAACTATCTGGCTCACCAATATTCTCATTCACCTTCTCGTAATGGAAAGTCCACGTCACCACGTTCTCTTCACCGTGTGTGTCCACATGAACCGTGATCAAGAAGGTTTTGTAAGCCTCCAATATATCGCCCCCAATCACCTTGAAGCACACAGACTTTTTCTCCTCGTCGATCACCTCAATCACTTCCTTAGCCACTTTGTGCTTCCCATCTAATTAACACGTCACAAAAACATACTATTAAAAAAACACTATAAAACATAGCGATTTTAACTTTTAGTGACAGATAACAGTTGAAAAAAACGTGACTTACCATGAAAAAAGTCCCAGACAAGAACAGATCCAACCGTTCCCCATTCACCTTCGTGCAAATTACAACCTTTAATATTGCTGGGGCTCATTTCGGATATGTGGTGTGGTCTGTGTCTAAAGATTTCGTGGAACACATCACCATCGGACTTGATGGTAGTTTGCTTAACCAAAGTACCACTTAGAGACATGTTTCTTGATTTATGATCAAAGAAGAAATTAAATTAAGAAGAGAAATATTGGATGAGCAAAATGGTATGTGCTTGTTTGGCTTTATATAGACTTCTTGGTTCAATCATGTCCTTAGCTTTAACTTGCTCTTAATTTAATATACTAATCAAACTATTATTTATATTTATATATATTATATATATCTATAATATATATAAAACATGAGATAAGAGTAAATTAAGACACCTGATTTTAAGAGTTTTATAAATGCTAATGCATAATGTATATGTGTTAATAGAGGTAGACTTGTCTTTTAAACACAATTCATCCAACTTAAAAGTTTGTCCTCTCATCTTTGTGCATCTTTTATGTTTAATCCAAATATTTGTATGGGTAACTGTAACATGTTTGTATCATATGAATGTTTTGTGCTTAAAATATACATAGGAGACTTCCCTTTAACTCTCATTTGTGTATTTATTTTATTTATTATAATATGGTTTTTATGCTTTTATTCATATCAAGTTGGATGGTTATAGTGCTGTGCAGTGGTCACATTTGTCATAATTCTCTGTTGACTTAGTAAACTGATTTAAATCTTTAATAGTTGAGCCCACACACTCACCAGCATTGTAAATTGTAATAAAGCATATCAAGGTTGACTTGGTAAACTGATTTAGACCATTCGCCCAAAATTAAGTTGATGTGGGCTTCAAGATACAAGAAACACATATCAAAGTCAGGCCCAGAGCCCCAGACCTACGTTTAGTATAAGAATTAAGATCATATGATGGGCCTAGTAGAATATGCGTAAGCCCATGACCAAAATCAGAGGGAGAACATGTTTTAAAACAAGATAATTAAAGCCCAGTTGACCAGGCCCATTTATAGTTTGCAACTCGCTTTAGGTCCAATTTTATGTCTAGATCACATCATTATTTCTTCATGTGGGTAAACCGGTTTTTTTCATAAATCAGAACAAGGTAGGAATTGATTTCAGGTTTGGGTAACAAAAGTCAACAAGTGGGTCAGGTAGGAAGTAGTTATGTGCATGGTCGGATTTTTTACTAGTTTTGCTAGGTTGGTATCGAATTTTGTTTGAGTCAGGTCCGGGTTTTGACCGGGTAAAGGTGGAACCTGTTTCAGCATGTCCCGGTCCGGGTCAAAGTCTGATTTCTCCGAAAAACCGAAACCTGGTTCATAGCCGCGGGTCAGGTCCGGAACCGGGTTTTTTACCCACCTCTACATCATTCATAGGGTAATTTAGTAAAATTAGCAATAACTTAGTTTAGAAGTTCTTTTTTTTCTTTTTTCTTGTACTAGTCTTTCATATAGAAACTATTTTTAAAAAAATAAAAAATAGTTAACCCAAAAGTTTTTAGGCAAATACTAGCAATGTCAAAACAAATGTTCCACCCCTTAAAAATTATGAAAAACTTCAAAACACCCATAGGGGCTAAACTTCATACTCATATACATACTCATATTACATGTATCTGTGTTCCTTTTGCACATGTCATGCAATGTTGAAACGAACCATCAAGAAGTTAAACTTTAACCTAACTTTAACTTCAAGTTTGAACGTTACATTATATGAGAATTGAGTATCTTAATATGTAAGGCGTCAAACCATCACAGATCTAGGGATTAATAAGTTTATCAAACCAACTTAAATATTTTATTCACAATATGTTGTTAGTATGTTACATATACTAAAGAAAAGACTAAGATCAAGACATAACAATAGACCAAGATCAAACAAAATAAAGACAAGTAATTAGCATGGAAATTTATAAATCAATAAGTACAAAATTCAAATTATATTATAGGAAACCGAATCTCTCTAATATGTATTACATAACATATGTTTCAGTCTATCAATATAAGGCCTTTTCACATTAATATCAACATCTAACATTGTATGCCTAAAGATGAGATATTTATATGAACTTTTGTCTCATGCCCACAACTGACTTGTGCATAATTTCTCTTTATAACCATTAGATAGATGATCAGTTGGATTATGCTATGTTTAAGACCTAAGTATATATCTGGACCCATGATTAAACAATGATTATTAGTTTTATTAATTTTCCTCTTTTGAACTTGTTTAGTTTGATTCGTGGCTTAAATCAAGGCCGTCTCCAAAAAATTTTTAAAAATATTTGGGCCAAAGGCGAGTATAAATTCGGGTCTTAAGTAAAATATAAATCCGATAACTCACATATAAAAAGTAATCGAGTATTGTATATTATTTGGATTTTGGTTCTGCCTTATTGGCTGTTGTTTATACAAAATTTTGGATCGGGTCTAATACAGTTTTTTCTTATAAATATTTATTTATTTATTTATTTAAAATTTTCGGGCCTCTAGGATGATCGAACCTAAGACGATTGACCTCCCTACCTCCCCGTCACAGTTGATCATGGGTTTAATGGTTAGGTATTAAATATAGATCATAATGTACTTATATTTTGAATTGTAGTTTTTTGTTAAAAAAATAACATTTAATTTACTAGTATTATAAAACAGTTCCTAACAACTGTTAAAAAAACAAAAACAGTTCTTAACATTCAACGAACTACGATTGCGAAATTTAACCAAACAAATAAAGGTAAAATCTAACTCATAACAATACTTTAACGATAGGGTTTGAGAAATATGATAAATAAGGGACGGGGCACTTATATAAGTAGGATATATGGTTTTCAAATTACATGATAATATTACCGTACTCCATATGAGTAGGTTGTATGACTTCGTTTTATGATAAAGCTTTACCTTATAAAGTTAATTATTTTATGTGATTGAATAATTAAATGAACTAATGATTGATTTATTATACATTATATGACAAATAAATACCACCAACCTCACTATTTTTATTTTCTCAAATCTTCCCCCATTTTTATTCACTTGAATCCTCAATAATTAATTTCTCAAATGATACTATCATACAATATTTTCAAATATCTCAGTGATCAAGCTAAAGAGAAAGACACGACAATATCATCGAGCATTCATAAAAAATCGTTTGACATGAACGTGAAAAAACATCGTTTAGTTTAAATTTTCTTACATTAACTTTTTGGTTTGAATTGTCGTATTTTATTTTTCCGGGTTTCAAGTATGTAATATTTTTTATTTTAATTATTTTTAATTGTTTAGTTATTTTAAATTAGAAAAACAAAAAGTTTTATGGTATTTGTGGTTAGATGTTGCTAGTGATTTGTTTGTCCATGGGCATTACTTACTCGTTCTCCAACATTTCTAGAATCAATACATCTTACATACATGACATGGTGATGATATTACCGTATAGTTTGAAAGCCATACACATGTAAAACTTACCTATATCGTAAGATCGTAGGAGAATAGGAGTCCGTACCTCCCGAGACCCTCAACAATTTGAAAAGAACATATATTTGGTATTAAAAGTTAAAATAATTATGAGAATGAAGTGTTCACGTGGCTCCTGTTTTTGCCATCCACCTTTTCCTCCGCCCCAAAAACCCCCACACACACCAGCCATGGCAAATGTCCCTTGCCCACTTCCCCTCGATGAACTTTATTAATTCTTTCCTTAAACCACATTAACTCCTTTCTTTATTTTATAATCACAATCACCAACACCAACATGCAACGTTACGTTGTTCAGAAAATATTAAAAATATAAAAACAACCCTCCAACGTTACGTTATGGATCCCTATAATATATTGGATTGTAAAAAATGAAATGTCTCTTCATTGTAATTAATTGGATTTTAACAATTTAACCTTGAGCGTAATTTGCATATACATTGAGCGTACTCGCATATGCAATGTACGATAAACGGTTATTATACCTAAAGTCTCTGGTCTTTACACGTGTAAAAGTGTACTAAATTGGTTGTTAACATGTTATTGAAAAAAAAAACCAAAAAACGTTGGATCATATCCCAAAACATTGAAGTAAGCAGGCCCACGAGAGCTCAGATTTGGCGTCAATTTCAAACTAAGTCTTCCAGTTTTTGCGTGATCGTGCTATCAGAACAATTTGAGTAAATTGAGATTCTAAATCATTTTATATATACCTGGTGGATCATGTATTTAAAAAGAAGAGCTTTAATATCAAGAATTTAGCAAACCAATGGTAATAAAACACTTTTTTAAAAAAATGTTTAAGAAACAAATAGAAAACATAGTATCTATGATTGTAACTTAAAAACCGAAAGATGTTCGGTTAACCTTTTTTTACTTTTTGAACGGATGAAAAAGAAAGATCTTAATGTTACTTCAACAAATTCTGATCTCTAATAGACCTCACATTATGATATAAAACTATACATGTATGAACAATATTTAAAAAAAAAATATTAATGCGTTATCAAATGATTCGAATCGATTACTTTACTCGTTGGACTAATTTAAACAACATATAAAATATTTTATTATAATCATTTTAAAATATAATCATAGAAAAAAAAACTATGTAAAAATGAATCAAATGGCAAATGTGTTATATAAGACTTTTATCTTTCTAAATGAAGATTGATCAAATTTTATGGTTGACAAAAAAAATTATAAAAAAGCTTCTAAAGAAAACCATGAAAAAAATAAACAAATATGGATGTTCCAAACACAAAATTAAATAAGCTCTTTTTTTAAAACCTAGTATACGCAATTGATTAAACTGAATGATTAAATCCTTTAGGGGGTGTTTGATAGAGGGAATTGAGGGGTGAGAAATGGAATTGGAAAGAATTCTCTTGTTTGTTAGGAAAGAAAGAGGTGGGAAATGGAAATAAACCATTTCCATTTCTCTGATTTTGTTTCTCTAAAAAAAGCGGAGAATTGGATTTCTGGGGTCTCATTTCTCAGTCCCATTCCAGGGTTTCCTCCATCGATCTGCTAGGTATGATTCTTCCATCCTCTCCTTCTTCTTTAACAACATATCTTTGATTTTTGAAACCCTACTTTACGATTTTGCTTGCTTCTGCTCCTTCACTCTTCCGTCACATTAACATGTTCTTTATAACTACGATTTCTTCATCTTCGTATCAGTTTCTCTGTATATCTATTTGAACCAAGGATGAAAGCCATTTTATATATGGGGTTTCAGTATATTACCCATGACCCAGGTACTTTTCATTCTTACTTGATACATAAAGTTGTAACATGAGTAAATGATACAAATTATGTTTGTAAAATGATTTTAGGTAATTGGTTTTGGGTACATATAAACCTGAAAATTTGAATTGTCTTCTTTCTGTAGGTTAAAATTGAAGCCTTTTTATCTCACCTAATCACACCACTGTCTTTCAAACATAATTCTCATTTCTTGTATGTGTGTATTAATTTGTTAGTTTCATCATTTAATTTATCATTTTGATTTGTAAAAATACAAGTTCTTTTTTGAAAGATTTTAAAGTTGTATTCACATGCTGTCCTGCTTGCCCATATTCGGTATGATCAAATATTTGAAATAGGCCTGCAAATGAACTGAACGTTCAGTCATTTGTTCGGCAGGAAGTTCGTTTCATTAGTAAACACACGAACATGGACAACTCTTTTTTTTTCCATTTAGCAAACGACAGGTTATTGTTAGCATTTACTTTTAATTGGTGTTTGCTCAATTATATTCGTTCATCTATGTACAGTTATGTCCGTTTACGTTCGTGAACCAGCCGTGAACCGTTCATTTATACTATATATGAACGAACTTGAACACTCGTGTGCTCGACCGTCTGTTTGTTTAAAGTTTAACGAACGAAGATGAACATACATGGACAGCGTAATTCATGTTCGTTTGGTTCACTTACAGGCCTAATTTGAAAACACAACCATAACTGTACAAGTGTATTATATAATAAAGTTTTTTACTCACATGTGCCAGGGAGTACTTTTATCAGGACCTCCGGGAACAGGAAAAACACTATTTGCAAGAACACTAGCAAAGGAGAGCGGGATGCCATTTATTTTTGCTTCAGGTGCAGAGTTCACAGATAGTGAAAAAAGTGGCGCTGCGAGAATTAATCAAATGTTTTCGGTTGCAAGACGAAATGTAAAATGTTTTATAGATTTTTAATTTTAATAATCATTTTATGATGAGTTAGGGTAATACTAAGTTTTTTATTTTATTTGCAGGCCCCTGCTTTTATATTTGTAGATGAGATTGATGCGATTGCTGGCAGACACGCAAGAAAAGATCCAAGAAGGAAATCAACATTTGATGCATTAATCTCTCAGCTTTATGGAGAGTTAGTTTCTTAAATTTAATGATTACCTTTTATTTTTTTTGGATTTGTTTTGATATATGCTATTTTGTATGAATTTTAGAAAGGTGAAAACTTGGGTTGATAGATTTTCATTAAGACAAGCAGTTATATTCATCTGTGCTACAAATAGACCGGATGAATTGGATCTAAAATTCGTTCATACTGGACGTATCGATCGCCGATTGTACATAGGTTTACCCGATGCAAATCAAAGAGTTCAAATTTTTGGTGTTCATAGTACAAGGAAACAGCTTGCTGAAGATGTTGATTTTGGAGAGGTAATTGCTTGGAATTTTTTTTATTTTTTTTTTATTTTAGGTTTAAGTTTTGTAAGTTTATTTTATATACAGTTGGTTTTTCGCACTGTTGGGTACTCTGGGGCAGATATAAGAAATCTTGTCAATGAAGCTGGAATAATGGCTGTAAGTGTTACTTTTTATATAATTTACTTAATATTGTTTATATGAATTAATTGGTTAAATGATAAAATTTATGAAGGTGAGAAAAGGACATACAAAAATATACCAGCAAGATATTGTTGATGTGTTAGATAAGCACGCGCAAAAGAGGTAGAAGCACGGATGCAGATGAGATATATCGAGAGTCTTGCAAAGATATCAAGGAAGTTTTGCTTCGATTTGGGGAGATGGTGGGTGAACAACTTAGCAAAGAAGGTATGGAGGCTCGTGAAATCTATGAAAAGGTTAGTGATGAGTTGAAAGCTTTACCAGGTATCACTACGAAAAAATGGTTCAAAGCAGCTCATTTGATTGGTAAAGATGTGGATCTAGGACGTTCTTTTCTTGCGTTGACAATAGAAGAGAAAATTGAGATGGTCGAGTTGTATACCGATGGTTCAATGGGATAGTTGTGTATGGTTGAAGTATGTTTTGTATGTGAATTGGTTTTAACTATGGTTGATGTTTTTTGCTTAAAAACTATGTTTTGTATGTGAATTGGCTTGATCAATGCATATTTTGGTTGGAATTTATGCATCTTTTTATATGTTTTTTATTTTTTAATAAATATTTGTTATGAAAAAAATACTTGTGCTAATGATAAAGTTGATATAATTCTCTGTTTATTTCCTATGTACCAAACAAGAGAAATGATTCTCAGCTATATTTCTCTACTGAAATCTCTGTACTACCAAACAGAACAGTCAATTCTCATTCTCCAGACCAATTCCCTTTCTCTGCAATTCTATTTCTCTATTCCATTTCTCTACAATTCCATTCTCTGTACCAAACACCCCTTACGGCACATAGCAAACGAGCTGGACCATTGAGATATCCGGTTACAATGGAAAAAACTTTGTTAAAATAACTATTTTTTATTATTATCTTTTCACACATACATCTACTTCTATGCCTATAAATTATAATTTGTCATAAACATCTAAAATAAACCTAAGATACTTTTACACCAAGACACCAAGTGGGTGTATGATACTTATCACTTTAACCTAATTAAATATCTTTCATTGCTTTGATTAAATATCTTTCATTCTTTTAATTTTATCACTTAACCAATTATTAATTATTTTTCCTATTCTCATTATCATATACCTAAAATATATCTTCACATTAAACTAAAAAAGGAAAAACAATAAAATCTCACTTTTTACAAGTTATTAGTTGTATGTGAAGGATAATTACGAGAAAAAAAGTTTTTTCTTTATTCAAAAAAAAAAAAAACAAAAGATCCTTTTAAGGGGGTGTTTGGTAGAGAGATTTGAGGGTGGAGAATTAGGTTTCTCTTGTTTGGGAGAATTAGGCGGAGAATTGGGCGGAGAATTGGTTTTCTCTGAGAATTGGGTGTAGGCAAAAAGTAGAGAAATCCAATTCTCTCCATTTGGAAGAGAAATGGAATTCTCTCTGCTTCTAAATCACGTCTCTGCTCTACTCCGTTCGCGTATGATGATGATGATGCTCCGACCGGCGATGGTGATGATGATGCCGACGTCCGGCACGGCGGCCGACGCCGCAGCCACGTCCGTTCGCGTCTCTGAGCCAAAACGAAACCCTAAATCGCGAGGCGGTGTTGCGAGGCGGAACCCTAAATCGCGGTGTTGATGTTGCGCGGCGATGATGATGACGCTCTACTCCGTTCGCGGTGTTGCGACGCGTCTCTGAGCCACCATTTCTCCACCATGATGATGCCGAGGCGGAACCCTAATCACGTCTCTGCTCCCGTTTCTCCACCCATTTCTCTATTGTACCAAACAAAGGAAATGATTGTCAATTCTCCACCCATTTCTATTTCTCTCCAATTCCATTTCTCTCCCATTTCTATTTCCATTTCTTCCCATTCTTTTTCTCTGTACCAAACACCCCCTAAAAGTTAAATACCCGTTTTAAAACACTTTCTAAGCATAAAACTATTGTATCAATACGACATATAACAATAAATAATTTCAACTGTTATATACTACAGACTATAATAAACTATAAACATAAAATGATATTTAACTTTAAAAGTTTCATATATCACCATAAATAATTTAATTTTAATTATATTTATCAATTTAATTGATTTTTCAAATAACCACCCAAATCCATTAAACACTCTCTAGTGCATAGTGAAGACCCGAGTTTGATCTTGACTTGTGTCACTTTTGGTGGATCATGATAATGACTGGCTTGAGCTATACACTGAAAGGTTGTCAGTTCGAATCTCGAGCTCATCCGGGTTTCGTCTCATCGTATGTTACGTTAGAGAGTTATACCCTTGTGAATGCACAACGGTTGTCAAGTGACAGACGACGGTATTGTTTCTCTTGGAAACACCCAAACCAAGATTCTGAAGCCAATGTGAGGTCGATTAAAGGCAACGAGGCTCTCCAAATTTAGCATTAAATACAAAAATATCATCATTTTAAAAAATAAAAATTAAACATATTAAATTCCATTAATAGAAAAAAAAACATAAATAATTGGTGCCTGAATCTTTTACAGGAAAATAGTTATTTTAGTTTTCAATGACTCCCTTGTTTAATTGTTTTATTAACACTTGAGGATTCCAAACATCGCAATTCACAGCTCACACACCCAAACCAAGTTTAAAAGAAACGAATATTAATTCATTATTAATATATATTTTTTTTTTTTATGTTCAAGCTTTCCTCCTACTATTTACTTTATACCGCCAATAATTCATTATTAATATTAATAATATTAATAACATATCATCCCCGTCGTCACTTCTCCGGCAACCACCACTTCACTCCGATCATCTCCTCCAATCTATTCCTTCAAATCACCAACCAAACTTCAATTAGCAACAAACCCAGTTCAATTTACAGAGACTGAACAATAATAACACCAATATGGGAGGTGTGACGTCATCAATGGCAGCCAAGCTGGCATTTTTCCCACCAAATCCACCGTATTACAAGGTGGTGACCGAGAAATCAAGTGGGTTGTTGCTGCTGGACAAGTTTCCGCACCTGGAAAACGTCGACGTATTGAAGATTCAGACTCGCAGGGGTAATAAGATCGTGGCGGTGTACGTAAGGTACCCGATGGCTACTCGGACGGTGCTGTATTCGCATGGGAATGCTGCGGATATTGGTCAGATGTATGAGTTGTTTATTGATTTGAGTATTCATCTCAAAGTTAATCTCATGGGGTTAGTATTATTATTATTATTCGTTCGTGCCCTAATTTTATTATTAGTTACTAAATTATTGATTTGGGGTTTAAGTCTCACATAAAAGGTTTGATTTTTATTTTTTTTTTATTTGCGTTGTGGAATTAATTTAGGGGAAATTGATGATAAAATATTGGAATTAATCCAGGAGTCTTATAACATTAATGTTATTAAATATGGTTAAATTAATTTCCACTATATATCTTAGATTTTTTGCTTTCAAGTTATTAAAATGAAAAATGATAATAATAATTTGAAGAAGTTGTTGGTGAAATCTTGGATTTTTTTAGCTCAAATCATTGTGTTTTTGTATAATTTTTATTATCTCAACATGGGAAATTTATACTTTATCAAAGGTTTATGGAGTAATAATATTTACTTATGGTTTTGTGAATGTTATGTGAATGGTTCGGTTCGGTTAATTTCGGTTAACTGAGGGTATAATAAAACCAATACCGATTTTCAGTTTGTTCAGTTTTTGGTTATTTCGGTTCTGTTTCATCAGTTTTGTGTTTGGTTATGGTTAACAGTTTGGTTATTGCTCACCTTATTGTATATTCAAACGTTTGATTGCTGTGTTGTTTTGCAGGTATGATTACTCAGGATACGGCCGATCTTCTGGAAAGGTACATAAATGATTAAACCACTGTGAGGTTTTTTTAATTTGTATAAAAAATGACTCTAAAAGTGGTTTCTTGCGCAGCCAAGTGAGCACAACACATATGCAGATATTGAAGCTGCATATAAGTGTCTAGAAGAGACTTACAACACAAAGCAAGAAGATATCATCTTGTATGGTCAATCTGTCGGGAGTGGGCCCACTGTGTATCTTGCTGCTCGTTCACCTCGATTAAGAGCTGTTGTTTTGCATAGTCCTATATTATCGGGCCTCAGAGTCATGTACCCTGTTAAGCACAAATATTGGTTTGACATATATAAGGTATCAATTCATTTCATTTTTCTAATAGATTTATTTATATTTTGATTTTTGATTTGTGAATTTTATATTCTTGATTGTATTGTGCAGAACATCGATAAAATTCAATTAGTGAAATGCCCTGTTCTTGTTATCCATGTAAGCATTATCTTTCTTAACTTATTATAATCACCAATAGTTTGGTAAAAGGGGTTGTCAATTTGTCAAAATCAGCATATTAGGTCAAATGAGTCCAAAATTTACCAGAAAGTCAAAGGTTGTTTAGGATTAGTCATTTGTTTCTTAGCACCATGATTCAGTAGGTAAAATAATTGTTTATTAGGTGACGAGTCTATGGTTGGCAAAATGTGTTTAGTTGTGTTAAGTGGGTCAGACATGAACGCAACTCCTTTAATATTACATGTCCTTTACTTAAATACGAACACAAACATGTTTGATTAATGGGTTACAACATGACATGATTCATTTAAGTTAATTAAATATATCTAGTTCAGTAACAAGAATCACATAAGATGACCCGACCCGACCCAACTCGATCCTTTTAACACAGTTAATGATTAACAAGATAAACCGGCTGGAGTGTTGAATCCGTATAGACATGATTTTAATCATATCATAACACGACACGATTAAAAACGAGTGCCAAACAAGAACATGATCCGTTTAACTATGTGTCACTTACTTAATTACAAACACAAACATGTTTAATAAACGGATTACACGACACAACCCGTTTAACTTGTTTAAACATAATCCATTCAGTAACACGAATGACATACACGACCCGACCTGACTTGTTTAACATGGTTAACAAATAACAAGATAAATGGGCTCGGCAGGTTGAACCTGTATAGTCACGTTTTTATGACCTGTTTACTTAAACCCAAAATAGCTTAAGTTCGTATTGTGTTAACGAGTCGTGTCAGAAATTGCTAGCTTTAATGATGACCCGTTTTCATTCTTGCTGATTCTTGGTTTGACCTTTGACTGTCATCATGTCAAATACATGCAGGGAACTTCTGACGAGGTGGTCGATTGTTCACACGGGAAACAACTTTGGGAATTGTGCCAAGAGAAATACGAACCATTGTGGATCCAAGGCGGAAAACACTGTAACTTAGAGCTGTTTCCAGAATACATCAAACACCTCAAAAAGTTCCTATCCGCCATTGAAAAACCGTGGAGGAACAATTCAAGAGTTGACCAGTCAACCACCACCCGCAGCCACAACCATCATTCTAGTAGAAGAAAGAGTACCGACTGTTACGAAACACCAAGAAAAAGCACAAACAAAAAAGAGAGTTTGGATTTCATCAATGAACTTGAACCCTTTGCTTTGAAGTTTGAAATGAATGATGAGAAAGTTGGAAATATGGAGCGGTCGCGAAGGAGCGTGGAGTATATTGAGAAACCGCGAAGTAGTACTGATGTCAGACCCGATTGGCCCCGTATGAGTGTTGATTGTATTGACAGAATTCAAAATTAGTAATAAAAAAGTTTGTAAAATCACAGAAAGTGTAGAGGAAAGGAGGGGTGGTGGTGGGGTTTTTTTAATTTGTGTGTGTTTGTTTGTTTATTAACCCAGGTTCAAAATGTTTCTCTAGTTTGAATTAGATGTTGATGAGAATCTTGAATGTAATCAAGTTTGTGAGATCTTTTACACTTTTAAGTTGTTATGAACACCATGGGTCCAAGCCCAGCTGTTCACTTCATTGGTGCTTTTATTAATTCCTTGCATGGTTGCACCAATGATTGAGGAAACACTATGGCCAATAGCGCCCCAAACACCGCCCCCTTCTCTCAACGTGGGTGTTATGGGTGCAATTTTGGTCTCCGGTGTTATCTAGATCACGCCCTTTGTTTATCTATTATTTATATTAAAAAAGATCTTGCCCTCTGTTTATCTATTATTTATATTAAAAAAGATCTTATTGGTTGAAAACATTTATATATGTTATTATTATTTTCTTATTTTTTTATATAATAACTTTTTTAAAAAGTGATTACAATAAAGTGGCAGGCAAACGGGCAACAAGTTGCGTCGCAACCCCCTTTTAAATAGCAAAGTCAATCCTACTAAAAACGAAGCTTTGAGACGTAGGAGCTGAAGAGGTTTCGTGTACGACACGTTGAACCTTACTAAAAAATCACAGCCTCTGAGACCAGAAAACAAATGTATCAAAAGCAAATTAAAAGAATAATATTAGGAAAGAAATGTCACACCCCGATCTTAGGGCCTAGGCGTGTGACCAATAGTTGGTACCTGTTTTGTAAATATATCAGAGTTGCGGTTTATAGCGGAAGTCTTTAAAATATTTACATTGAAAACTTAATAAAATCTCTGGTTTAAATACCCGCTTGATATTTTAAATACATTTCTTTATAAAAACATAACTCTTTTTATAATATTTTCAAATAAAATATATGAGCTACCAGATAGCATCTAATGACTATAACTCCAATCTTCTATTACTTCTTGCTTGTCTGTTTTAACCTTTCTTGTTTCCCTGTAACATGGGTGGGAAAATACGTCAACACAAAGCTGGTGAATATCGCTGACTCTAAAAATATCTTTTCAATACCTTTGTAAAACCAACAATAATACCTTTGTGACCACTCATTAGGCACCCAACTAAAATGGGATCAAATTACCCTAAGTACCATGTACAATTAATTATATACACAATATCATTTCTCTGAACAGTCCCGTAGACCTTCAGAGGCATGTTGATGATATGCATGACCTCGGGGAAATGCCGAGTCACCATGTATGTTTGGATCCAGACACATGTATACTCTTAATCAGAGTGTCCGTTTCTCATTATTGTACACAAAGTTTTAAGGATTCATAAATCCTATGCAAACATTCAGACTAATTATAAAAGGTTTCGGGCGTATTTACCTTGTCTGTTTATAATCAGTTTCTTTTACTGATTCCTGTTTTCTGATTCTTCTTCTTGTTTTGTTACCTCGGACCTATAGTACGAGAATAACATTTTGTATAAATAACTAGATCAGCGATCTAGGTTTAGACCCTTAGTCTATTTCGTATAGCTTTAACCTTGATAAAATCATTTGTTTATATAAAACATTTGGACATTTAGTCCCATTCTTTATTTACCATTTATATGCTACGTTTCTTCTTCAGGAAAAAACGTCTATACTGAGTTTCTTCTTCGAGAAGAAACATTATTTATCTATACTCTTTGAATACTATATTTCTTAATATTAAAGAAATATTATTTTAACTATAACCTTTGCTTAAAGAAAAGTTATATTATACTTAATTGTAATCAAGGTTCGGGCTATACCCTCGACTACGGTCTAAGCCATTTATAATAATAAAATAATAACTTAGGCAGAACCCCTTACCTCGCACGGGTATTTGGAGTTAGATATTCCTGAGTTTATACGGGCAACACTTCTACTCTATACGCATGTTTATCGAGACGTTCTTGATCCACCTTCCTTGGCACGCAAATCGAGGCAATGTGTAGTCATCGTCGGGTCGTGCACGTACTTCGAGGCGGATGTCGGGTTACTTTTGGGTGGCACGCACTTCGAGGAAACACCGGGTATTTGGGCACGGATTACGAGGTAATGATTGTCGGGTCGGTGGCAAGCAAAACGGTGTTCGGCACGCAAACCGAGGTAGAGAGAGTGTAATTCTAGTGAGAGAGTGGCTGTAGGTGTGTGTGAAATGAGCCGTGACTCCCTCCTATCTATAGCCAAATTTGGATCCCATCGCGGTACGCGATGGGTCCCCTTTTTCAACACCGTCGCGTATCGCGACGGGTACTTTTCTGAGATCATGCCACGTGTCGCCACGTGGCCTGACACGTATGACACGTGTCCTGCCCTGCTGCCACGTGTCACCAGAGTGTGACACGTGTCTCTGAGTTATCACGGCCCATCGCGGTACGCGATGGTCGTCTTCTTGGACTCATCGCGTAGCGCGATGGGTCCATATATATTATTTTTCATTTTCAGTTCTTCATCTTTTGTAGCTTGTCACTTCTGGTCTAATTCTTGTTGTCCAAAAATACTAAGGCGGCTCTTAAAGCGGCGATGCGAGCGTGCGAAGTGCGCCACATTGCGCCCAACGCCCTTCTCCGTCGCGGTCGCCATCGTCCTCGCCATCGCCATCGCCATCTTCCTCGTCCTCGTCCTCGTCCGAGCCCGTGCACGTGCGCGTCGGGTGCTACGCACCCTCCGCTAGGACCACTTGGTGCATCATAAAAGAGTATAACTATGGAAATTAGATCTCTTATAAAGAGCTTCCATTTCTTTACCACTTTTCATGTGGGATGGATTCCATTTCCTTATTTATACCCAAGTAAAGTGGTTCCATTTTCTTACATCATTCCATGTGGGATGGAGTTTCTTTGATGTATGAAAACTCAACTTAGGATATATTTTTATTTCCTTATTTTTCTTATATCTCCTTATTTAATATTTTTTTCACATTACTTATCTTGAGATTATTTTTGATCCCTCAACTTTCCTAAGTTGTCAAATTTAGATCGAAATTTTGGGGATGTTACCTCCTCCCCATCTTAGAATGAATCTCGTCCTCGAGATTCGTTGGTTTAAGAGTGAATGGTTCTTACTTTTTCGTTTGCTGATTAGAGTCTATCTAATCGGATTCTTGTTGTTATAATCTTAATACAGAATGACTAGGGTCTTTATTTTGTTATTAACTTACATCCTTGAGTGATGTAACCAGTCAATAATTCAGAATATCATTAGTAAATATAAATTGATAAACACAGTGATCAGTTGTGTTTAACTATTTACCTTACCATTTTGTATTCTAAACATTTACCGATGTTAACTACTTTGTTGTTTGGATTCAGTCTGTCGAATCTATTCCAATAACTTGTTATTTATATTCAATCTATCGAACCTATTCTATCCTTGATCTTGGTTAATGATGTTCGATATAAACAGTACTCTTGTACTTTGCCTTATTTGCTATACTTAGCGATCATATTTCTTGAATATCTTCAAGCTCTTTTTCTTTGACTTTATGATCAACCTTTCTAGGTAGTATAATATTCCATCAGTCGTATTTCTTGAACGAATTCTTCTAATCATCTTCCTAGATGATAGGTTAAAAGCCTTTTTCATTCTAAGTTCCAAATAAAACTTTTCGGTGTCCAGCTCTCTTATTGTCTTTTCGAGGTAATGAATATAAGCATTTTTGTGTATTAACACGATCTATATGCTAATATTTCATTTATAACTTAGGGTATTAAATACCCTTCTTTGATTACAAAATTTCTCGTTTAAGAACGAGTTACAATTAATATACAAAAGTTAGCTAGTCTATCTTGACATTTCCTTGATGTGATCTTGTCATTCATTAATCTTGACTAGCTTTTCTTTTCGGGCATTCAGTCTTAAAGTGACCCGTTTCTCCATATGTGAAATATACTCCTAGCTTCTTACGACATTCTTCTATTGTGTGTCCTGCTCTCTTACAGTATGCACAATTGTTTGTATTTTCTAGTCGAAACCTTCCAGTATGTTTCTTTCCACAAGTCTTATATGCTAGCTTGGGAGTACTTTCTTCTTTCTCTAACTTTCCGGAATCTTTTGATTTCTTAGTTTCTTTATCTTTCATCTTTTCTTCTTCTGGATTCCTTATCATACTGTTGATTAAGTATCCGGCCACTTCCATAGCCGAATCAACTGTTTCTGGCATATGGGATCGTACCATGTCTCTTATTTCTCTTGGTAACCCATATATATATAACGAGTTACTTTATTATATTTCGGAGTTACTAAATGTGGAACCAGTCGGCAGTACTCTAGGAATTTAGTGTTATATTCCCTAAGGTTTGTGCCAATAACCTTGTGATTCCATAAATCGGTTTGAATTCGATCCATTTCATGAGCTGGGCAAAATTTCTTTAATATGAGACTTTTGAATGTTTCCCAACTTAAGTTATACATTGTTTCTCGACCCTTGGTTTGAATCAGGGTATTCCACCATTCAAGAGCTTCTCCCTTGAACATTTGTGAGGAGTACTGAATAGCTTCCTCACCGGTGCATTTGCTTATGGTGACAATTGATTCTTGTTCTTCTAGCCATCTCAAAGCGGCTGTACCATTCGAGTCTCCATAAAATTCTTTAGGATCGTAAACTTTAAATTTCTTAAAGTTACATCCTTTTTGGATTTTTCATTTCTTGTTCATTGGATTATTATCAGCTGTAAAGTTATCACAAGCTTCTTCCTTTCTTGGAGAAATAGATTTACTTCGACTCCTCTTGTTAGATTTTGGTCGACTTTGACTCGTAGAAAAGTCCTTCATAGCTTCCTTAATCATCTTTTGAATTTCTTCTTTATATTGGGCGAGAATTTCATTATCCTTATCTTTATTCTTAATGTTTTCTTCATTCACAGTTTTCTTGGGAGGACTATTGTGAGAGTTTGCACTTTCTTCTCTTGACATACTACAATAAAATTTTAAAAGATAAGTTCAATATTTGAAAAATTCAAAACATATCTTTTATTTATCTTATTATAGTTATAAAAGTGCATATTATTTGTTACAATTATACTCTCTATAATTACTAAGGTTCTATTTCTTCCAGCGAATGACTAATTTCTTAATCTTGCTATCTTTCTTGATTTCTTTCATTGTTTTCTCATTTTGAATGAGAGCAAAGTATGGATCTTGAGTTGCCGGAAAATATTCATGCTCTCGAATATATTTTCCGGATAATTTATTACTTCTTTTCCCTTTGGCATCATTGGTTTCTTGGATCTACTTGATCCTGTGTTTTGATTTAGAATTATATGAGCTAACGGAATGTCAGAATCAAATGAATCTGAATCTTCCTCCATTGTTGTTTGGTATGAGTTTTCATCGCTAGATATAGGAATTGGGAGAAAATATGTTCCCATAAATCCTTTTTCTTTACCAGATCGAGGTTAACATGATCCTTGGCTAGATTGACAATCAGACTGTAACACCCTTGGCAAACACAACATCGTCCCACTCTTAGGCTATCCCACATCGGCCGTGGACAAGAGAGATCACTGGTTCATAAGTAATGTCCTGCCTCTTGACATCACCAACGCGTTTTGGGAAACCAAAAACAAATCCGTGAGTTCTTCGTGGGCAGAGCGGACAATATTGGTGGTGCGAGGGGCCGGATGTTACAGTTGGTATCAGAGCCACTCTTGTGCCGTTCGGGATGTTGGGACACGCCTTGTAACAAGAGTGGCTCTGATACCAACTGTAACATCCGGCCCCTCGCACCACCAATATTGTCCGCTCTGCCCACGAAGAACTCACGGATTTGTTTTTGGTTTCCCAAAACGCGTTGGTGATGTTAAGAGGCAGGACATTACTTATGAACCAGTGATCTCTCTTGTCCACGGCCGATGTGGGATAGCCTAAGAGTGGGACGATGTTGTGTTTGCCAAGGGTGTTACAGACAACCCCCCTTTGGACTCATCGTCCTCGATGAGGCATGTCCCAACATCCCGAACGGCACAAGAGTGGCTCTGATACCAACTGTAACATCCGGCCCCTCGCACCACCAATATTGTCCGCTCTGCCCACGAAGAACTCACGGATTTGTTTTTGGTTTCCCAAAACGCGTTGGTGATGTTAAGAGGCAGGACATTACTTATGAACCAGTGATCTCTCTTGTCCACGGCCGATGTGGGATAGCCTAAGAGTGGGACGATGTTGTGTTTGCCAAGGGTGTTACACAGACATCTGCGCGAGGTTAGATTAGGGATAGGGAGACGTAGGAAGACGTTCCTATCTTATTTTATACCTTATCCGTATTAATTTCAAATAATTCCTTGATACTTTTCAACTAAGTATCAATATTTGTATAATAAGTTTTCAAAACTTATCCTTAATCAAAGCCTAGGTATAATTAAATACCTAATTCGCTAAGATTGATGGCTTTGATACCAACCTGTCACACCCCGATCTTAGGGCCTAGGCGTGTGACCAATAGTTGGTACCTGTTTTGTAAATATATCAGAGTTGCGGTTTATAGCGGAAGTCTTTAAAATATTTATATTGAAAACTTATTAAAATCTCGGGTTTAAATACCCGCTTGATATTTCAAATACATTTATTTATAAAAACATAACTCTTTTTATAATATTTTCAAATAAAATATCTGAGCCACCAGATAGCATTTAATGACTATAACTCCAATCTTCTATTCCTTCTTGCTTGTCTGTTCTAACATTTCTTGTTTCCCTGTAACATGGGTGGGAAAATACGTCAGCACAAAGCTGGTGAATAACGCTGACTCTAAAAATATCTTTTCAATACATTTGTGAAACCAACAATAATACCTTTGTGACTACTCATTAGGCACCCAACTAAAATGGGATCAAATTACCCTAAGTACCATGTACAATTAATTATATACATAATCTCATTTCTCTGAACAGTCCCGTAGACCTTCAGAGGCATGTTGATGATATGCATGGCCTCGGGGAAATGCCGAGTCACCATGTATGTTTGGATCCAGACACATGTATACTCTTAATCAGAGTGTCCGTTTCTCATTATTGTACACAAAGTTTTAAGGATTCATAAATCCTATGCAAACATTCATACTCATTATAAAAGGTTTGGGGCGTATTCACCTTGTCTGTTTATAATCAGTTTCTTTTACTGATTCCTGTTTTCTGATTCTTCTTCTTGTTTTGTTACCTCGGACCTATAGTACGAGAATAACATTTTGTATAAATAACTAGATCAGCGATCTAGCTTTAGACCCTTAGTCTATTTCGTATAGCTTTAACCTTGATAAAATCATTTGTTTATATAAAACATTTGGACATTTAGTCCCATTCTTTATTTACCATTTATATGCTACGTTTCTTCTTCAGGAAAAAACGTCTATACTGAGTTTCTTCTTCGAGAAGAAACATTATTTATCTATACTCTTTGAATATTATATTTCTTAATATTAAAGAAATATTATTTTAACTATAACCTTTGCTTAAAGAAAAGTTATATTATTCTTAATTGTAATGAAGGTTCGGGCTATACCCTCGACTACGGTCTAAGCCATTTATAATAATAAAATAATAACTTAGGCAGAACCCCTTACCTCGTACGGGTATTTGGAATTAGATATTCCTGAGTTTATACGGGCAACACTTCTACTCTATACGCACGTTTATCGAGACGTTCTTGATCCACCTTCCTTGGCACGCAAATCGAGGCAATGTGTAGTCATCGTCGGGTCGTGCACGTACTTCGAGGCGGATGTCGGGTTACTTTTGGGTGGCACGCACTTCGAGGAAAACACCGAGTATTTGGGCACGGATTACGAGGTAATGATTGTCGGGTCGGTGGCAAGCAAAACGGTGTTCGGCACGCAAACCGAGGTATAGAGAATGTAATTCTAGTGAGAGAGTGGCTGTGGGTGTGTGTGAAATGAGCCGTGACTCCCTCCTATTTATAGCCAAATTTGGATCCCATCGCGGTACGCGATGGGTCCCCTTTTCAACACCGTCGCGTATCGCGACGAGTACTTTTCTGAGATCATGCCACGTGTCGCCACGTGGCCTGACACGTCTGCCACGTGTCGCCACATGGTCTGACACATATGACACGTGTCTCTGAGTCATCACAGCCCATCGCGGTACGCGATGGCCGTCTTCTTAAACTCATCGCGTAGCGCGATGGGTCCATATATATTATTTTTCATTTTCAGTCCTTCATCTTTTGTAGCTTGTCACTTCTGGTCTAATTCTCGTTGTCCAACAATACTAAAGCGGCTCTTAAAGCGGCGATGCGAGCGTGCGAAGTGCGCCATCAAAGCGCCACTTTGCGCCCAACGCCCTTCGCCATCGTCATCGCCCTTGCCCGTGCGGGTGCTACGCACCCTCCGCTAGGACCACTTGGTGCATGATATTCATAAAAGAATATAACTATGGAAATTATATATCTTATAAAGAGCTTTCCATTTCTTTACCACTTTCCATGTGGGATGGATTCCATTTCCTTACCACTTTCCATGTGGGATGGATTCCATTTCCTTATTTATACCCAAGTAAAGTGCTTTCATTTTTTTTACATACTTCTATGTGGGATGGAGTTTCTTTCATGTATGAAAACTTAACTTAGGAAATATTTTTATTTCCTTATTTTTCTTATATCTCCTTATTTAATATTTTTTTTCACATTACTTATCTTGAGATTATTTTTGATCTCTCAAGTTTCCTAAGAGCATTCCCAACCCATCCCCCATAATTATGTGAGGGGAGTTGGTAAATTATAGGGTAGAGTTTTGAATGGTTGTGAGTATAAATTATAGCATGGAGAGAGAAATGTAGTGATTTTTTATAAATTTGGGTAACATTGTTTGCCCCTATTTATTTTTTAATATTTGTTGAATTGGTTGTGAGTAGAGGAGAGAGAAAACTGTAATAATAAATGTATAAAAAAATATTATTTAATTAAACAGGAAAGAGAATTGTATTGTTTTGTAGTGTTATTATAAGGATAAGGATGGGGGATGGACTGTGAATGCTCTAAGTTGTCAAATTTAGATCGAAATTTTGGGGATGTTACATTAAAAAAATAATAATTGTCTAATGATTGAAAGTGTCCAACACGTGTTACAAAACGCCCGTCAAGAAGGTTTATGACTGCACATGATCTCAATCATATCCAAATGACTATCAATATGATTCCATAGTTACGAGATTTAATTCCCTTGCCAGATCCGAATGTTTCAGAGTTGGAGCTTTTTCGAAGTCTATTTAAAGCTATCTGCTCATTGACATCACATCCTCCAAATTTATTTTCATTTTCTTATCAACAAATTTTTCTCTCTCGGTTGATTTTGAAGCCATTTCCCTTGGTTTAGATGCGGTCTTCATCTCGCTTTTGTAGACCTCATTTAGGGGTGTTCGGATGAAAAATGCATTTTGGTTTCCAACACAATTAGCCATTTTAAGTGTTTGAAAGAAAAATATATATATATACATTCATGTGATCACGTCATAAAACTGGTGTACTAAAAAAGAACGAACTAGATAAAACTCTATCATAAGTAGAGTGTCTAACGGTGTGTATTATTAACACGACACGAACTTAAATCGAACATGGTGGGTTAGAGTTTCGTTAGAATGAGTTCACGCCAATTTGATATTAAACCTGAAAAGGTCTAGCTAAGCATGTCGTGTTTTGATCAACCAATCAGGTTTTCTTGCTGACCACTGTAGCCCATGTCTTTATTAATTTTAATAAACATATATATTATTACGTGATAATTTAAGCCAATTTTGTATTTTGTGGTAAAATTTAAAGAAAATAAATGAGAAATAAGTAATCTGTATCATGTTTCATAATTTTAATATATTATTTATATACAATTACGATTGTGTAAAATTAGTACTATATTCAAGAATTTAAATATCCTGGTTAAACGCTTGCGTTCGTGTCAACTAGCGAAAACTCTTGTGTTTTCGACACAATTTTTGGTTCTTCTCAAATTCACAGATTCATGTCTATTAATATAATAGTTTTCTTGTTCTACGCTAGAAAAGTATCCACAAACATGATTCAAACAATGAAGCAACAACAAAGAAAGAAACAAGAGGCTAAAAATGGTATGTGAAACAAGAAAAACTAAAAGTGCACAACAAAGAAAGCAACACCATTTGTCACCTTCCCCCCATTTGCATCCTCATAACGTGTATACCATGCATACGTCATCATAATATCCACCACACCATTCAACTTAGGACATGTATGAGGAGATATATATTGCAATTATCTTAAGTATAGTTAACAAATATGATTAGATTAAATTGTCTTTGCAATTATCTTAAATGTGTTTTGTTTAATTATGTTTTCTTTTGTAATTATCCTTATTTTACACAGAAACCTATTAAAATATTTATCAAATATATATACAAAGTACAATAAGGATAATTACAAATAAACCTCATCTAATCATATCTTTTATTTTCTTAGAAATCTTAACAATATTTATCAAATAATAATTCATACAAACTCCTACACTCAATTACCATTACAACTATGCATTTTTGGTACAATTTATGGTTAGTTTGAATTAATATTACACACTAATTATACGGTTGTTCATGCCCATAAGGAACCGTTTCATCCACTATGATTATCTTGTAAGTTGTAACCATATCAAGACTGATCAATCCAACACTCATAAATCTTTCCTTTATATAAACCAACCTTCGAGTTCCAAACTTTCACCATCTTTATCAAAATAGAATTCAATCAAATGGCGATAAGTAAGTTTCTTTTGTTCTCTCTTTCTTTAGCTTTCGTTATAAGCGTTGCATGGAGCTTTGATTTCCATGAAAAGGAGCTCGAAACAGAGGATAGGCTATGGGATATGTACGAGCGGTGGAGGAGCCACCACAAAGTGGCGGAAGACCTCCACGAGAAGCTAAGGCGGTTCAATGTGTTCAAATCCAATGTGTTACATGTTCACGAAACTAACAAAATGGATAAACCTTATAAGCTTAAGCTTAACAAGTTTGCTGACATGACTAACCATGAGTTCAGAAGCTTGTACGCCGGTTCCAAGATTAAGCATCAAAGAATGCTTAAAGGGGACTGAATCGGTAACAAGACGTTTATGTACACAAATGTCGAAAATGTCCCTACTTCGGTTGATTGGAGAAAAAAAGGGGCAGTCACCCCTGTGAAAGATCAAGGCCAATGTGGTAAATTTTTAATAAAGTGTATAGTTGACCATGCATTGACTATTTGACTACAACTTTTATGCAGAGTTCTAACCTTTTGATTTTTGTATTATAGGAAGTTGTTGGGCGTTTTCGACTGTGGTGGCGGTGGAAGGATTAAACCAGATTAAAACAAACGAAGTAGTGTCGTTATCTGAACAAGAACTAATTGATTGCGACACTTCAGAAAACCAAGGTTGTAATGGAGGACTTATGGACTTGGCTTTTGACTTTATTAAAAAGAAGGGTGGTCTAACTAAGGAGGATGTTTATCCTTACACGGCTGCAGACGGGCAATGCGATTCTAAAAAGGTACAAGTTTTGTAAGTATAAACCAGTTTTGCAATCTAGTTGACCGTAAATTCTAACGATCTGACTTTTTCAGGAGAATGCTCCGGTGGTGTCAATTAATGGACATGAGGATGTACCTAAGAATAATGAGAAGTCACTAATGAAAGCAGTAGCTCATCAACCTGTTTCGGTTGCCATTGATGCTGGAGGTGAAGATTTCCAGTTCTATTCAGAGGTAATAAAACATGTTTTGATACTTGAAAGAACAAATTTCAATTGAAAATTAAAATGCAAAAAATGGGTTCTTGTGAACAAATCTTAAAACTTTAAAGAAGAGGATTTTATTAAAGGGTCTGCATGAAAAAAATGGATTCTTTATGAACCAAATTTTGAACTTGAAAGAAAGTCATTCAATCAGAGCACTTTATGCACAAATCCTTGAAATTTGATAATTTAATTAAAATGAGTTCTTTATGAAAATATAAAAAAATCTTGAAACTTGAAAGAACACCATTCAGTTAAAGAACTTTATGCACAGATTCTTGACAATCAGTAACTTGATTAAAGAGTTCATATATGCAAAAAAACTGGTTTTTGTGAACAAAATCTTGAAACTTGAAAGAACCCGTTTTTACACTTAATCAAATAACTCTATGCATAGATTCTTGATATTCAATAATCGGGTTCAAATGTAAAAATCTTGAAACTTGGAACAGTCCTTTAGTCAAAGAATTTTATGCACAGATTCTTGAAAATCAATAACTTGATTAAAGAATTCAAATGTAAAACTTTATGAACAAAATTTTAAATAATGAAATAACAATCATTCACCCAAAGAACAGAAAGGAAACTGAATCAAAGAATTCAAATGTAAAGATAATCTTTTCTGTGATGTAACAGGGAGTCTTTACCGGTAAGTGTGGGACCCAACTGGATCACGGGGTGGCTGCCGTTGGGTACGGCACAACTCAAGACGGAACTAAATACTGGATAGTGAAGAACTCATGGGGAGCCGAATGGGGCGAAAAAGGATACATCAGGATGCAAAGAGACATATCTGATAAAAGAGGGCTTTGTGGCATAGCAATGGAAGCATCTTATCCTATCAAGAAATCTTCAGACAACCCCAAATCATCCCTTACATCATCTCTTAAAGATGAACTTTAATTAACACAAATTCATATTTCAAACACACAATTTATAATCTTGATGTAACCACAGTATTTCTATAGTGTATGATCATAATCTTATAATAAAGATTCAACAAAGTAACATGATTGACAGACAACATAAGTCTGGTCTTTATTGTAACTTAGTCTTAGATCTTAATAATGCTTGATTTGTTTACCCGTAGCACCTGATCGGGTCGTTGCATCCCTTTGCAGCACTCTGTTTGTTACCTTCACGCCCGCCCTTTTCCAGGTACTGCTGGTGGTACTCCTCTGCTCGGTAGAATCTTTTGGCTGGAAGAATTTCGGTCACAATCTTGTTTTTAATACTTTTCTGTTTTTCATCCAATGAGTCCTTCGCTAAACGAGCTTGTTCTTCGGTATAATAGTATATCCCTGATCGATATTGAGTACCCACATCACCACCCTAAAACAAGAACGCATTATCAGCAAACATGTTAATCGATTTGTGTTTTTTTAACCTAATCAAGCATTCATATTTAGAGTTGTTCACAATTCGGTTCAAAACCATGAAATCGTTCAAATCAATCATTTGTTCGGTCGGTTTGTCCATGAACTTTTGGCCGGTCGGTTTAAAAAATTTAAGCCGTAATGAATGGTTTGGTTTAAAGTTTCACATATTTCAAACCGTATAAAACCGGACCGAACCATAATATAAAAGCTTGTCTAATAAGTGTTTGTACCTACACTGGTAATTTTCCGGTCGGTTTTTTATGTACTTTCGATTGGTTGGTTTCAAAAAGTTTAAACTATAATGAACAGTTTAGTTTACGGTTAAATTTTCAAAACCGTATAAAACCTAACCTAACCGTAAGATATAAGCTCATCTAATAAGCTCAAACTGTGAAACCAAACCGTTAGTACCAGTTCGGTTCGGTTTTCGGTTTTCAATAACCGTCAAAACCGGACCAATAACTATCTTCCAATTAAAACAAATAATCAGATACCTGACGATTGAGGCTAGTGGGATCATGACGGGACCAAAAGAGGGATAGTAAGTTAGTGTACGGACAAACATTCGGGTCAAACTCGACCCGAATGACCTCAGCGTGATTGGTGGATCCAGTGCAGACCAGATTGTAATTAGGGTTATGGGCGTGACCTTGAGAGTAGCCCACTTCGGTTTTCACAACACCTTCCAGACGCTGAAACGCCAGCTCGACACCCCAGAAGCAACCTGCTGCGAATTGGGCCAATTGGTGACCCGGGTTGGTTGGCGAATCCGTGTCCGGATCCAGTGCCGGGTTGTTGGGTTGGTGATCGGAAGCCATTTTTGTATTGTTGGAAGGAGATGGTGGTGTGCTTTGTAGAGAATAGACTTGCTAGTTTAAAAAGTCAACTCGTGGAAATTTACGATGTTAACCCTGGAATGTTTTGAATTTGCTAGCATTTTTAACGTTTTTAGATTGGTTAGTTTAAGGTTGGGTTGATTACAAAAGAATCTGAACCAAAGAAAATACAAAATCTTCAGGATGAGTATTTGGATAAGGGATCAGCATGGACGGCTTAACGATTTTAAGGGTGAAGTGAAAATCATGATCCGTGTCATGTAAAGAAAAGAGGTTTGGTTAGGACGGGATGGGTATAAGAAAACGGACATGCAATCAGGGCCATCAATGGGTATGTTTGGTTGGAAGTAACGGAATGAAGAGGGAATGGAATGAGAAAATGAATGAAATAAACAAGAGAATGAAATGGATCATTACCATTCATTTTTCTTGTTTAGTTAACCTATGGGAATAAAATGAATAATTACTTTATGTTGTTTGGTATCCAAAAAAAATTGTATGAATGAAATAGAAATAATAAAAACATTCATATCTCAAAATATATTTATTTTTTTACAAAAATAAATAAATAAATAAATAAAATGGCGACGATGGTGGTAGCTCCGGCGACGAAAATGGTGGTGGTGGTAGCTTCGACGACGAAAATGATGGTGGTGGTGGCGGTGGTAGCATTGGTAGTGATGGCGATGGTAGGGTGGCGACGACGGAGGTGGTGGTCAGGCAGCGACAGTGGTGGTGGCGGTTATGGTCAGGTGGCGGTGGTAGCGCGTTAGTAAGGTGGTGGTGACGGTGGTGGCTCCAGTGGTGGTGACGGAGGTGGTGGCGACGGCGGCGGTGGCGGTTAGTGGTGGTGGTGGCGATGGTAGTGATGGTGGTGTTGAGAAAGTAAGGTGACGGAGGAATGGAATGAAAAAAAGAAGGGGGGTGGAAATGAATGGTTTTGATGGAATGAGATTCCATGTGTAATTGATTATTGCATTCTATTAAACAACCAAACACCACTTTCTTCATTACCATATAATGAATCATTCAATTCCTCATGTCATTCATGCATACCAAACGCTACCTAAGGATTTAAATACCTTGGTCAAGTTGAAATAAAAGACCAGTAGGCCCTAAGGAGTAACGAATTATATAAACTATTTTTTTAAACGACGATTAACATTATAACAATAAACATTGCAAAATATAGTATTAAAAACAATACCGTAATAGCTAAACGATGATGCGTAAAGCTCTACTAGCATTCTTGATAGAAAATTTATTTATTTATTTTTTAGTTTTTAAATTTAGTTTCCAATAATTTATACTTCATTAGATGGATTATGAGTAAATAAAAGTTTTGTGCGTGATAGATATAACATGACAAAGATCTAATCATTTTATAAGAATGCTAGGATAAATGGTACTTCTGTATGGAGATACGACCATATAAGCCTTGAAAACTGTATATTTATGAAGAGTTTCAACTGCATGATAAATTTTGGTTGTTCACTATGGAGCCCCTCCATCCCTTCACGTCATAACCACATAAAATTGGGGTTTCGAAGTTCTTCTTAGTAACGTCTTACCGTGGTTTAAGGCCCTTTTATTGCCCAAATAAATATAATATATATATATACACATGTGTATATGAGAGAGAGAGTGAAAAGCATGAGGGTCCACCAAAACAAAGCCAAGAGCGTCGGTCTTCATGAGGCCGCCCCTTTAGCGTCCCTTCGATGCTGCCCCTCTATGGTGTTCTACACCCCTCCCCCCCTCAGCGCCCTATAGCGAAGGGTCTTACAGTACAAAACTCTTTTTGCCATGATTTTTTTTGAAATGATGTTTTAATAATTTAATTAGGATAACAGTGTTGTAAAAAAAAATAGGTGTATTCGTCGGTAGCAATGGCAGATTAGGAGTAACTTAATTTGGATATGTGTCTCTCAATAGCGGATCAGCTGACACCGCAACTTTGTCCCTAAATCCGCCACTACCAATAGCGGATTAGGAGTAACACCATTTATCCCCTTTAACCAGCGATAGAGACCGGCGTTAGACCAAACTTAACCCAGTTAGTTTTAACAAACCAAACTAACCCCTTTAACTTTTGTAATATGATTCATGCGATGTATGCAAACCAGCCGGGCTCCTTCCAGAATTACGATTATACCGATCATAGTGTACAACAACTGCGTTACCAACATTTAACTCGGTTCAAACAAGCTTGGACCTACAACTGACTCAACCCGAAGGCTCCAGTCCACCAAGTGATAATGAACCCGAAGATCCAGAACCAAGACGTGTACAACCACCAAGACATCCAAAATCAGTTGGTTGTGGCGCTGGTGGCTGTCTGATCCGCTATCCGCATAGGCATTAAATAATTACTTAGATTGTAACTTTTAATTCAGTACATGTAACAAATTATTTTTATAATTTTTAATAATTAATTATAAAAATATTTAACATAATATTATACTTAGACATAGTTAATATAATATTTAACAAATTATTTAAAGGGTTTATAAAATATTTAAATATTCTTTTAACAAAATTAGGGTTTCAAAACATTATATCCTAAAGCCGTTGGTATGAATAGCGGATTAAG